>NC_084607.1:7557262-7762262 GCF_033807715.1 Cololabis saira
TACTGTGTTTTACTCCCTAAACCACTTCCTTTTCCCCTCCAAGTGGTCCTTGTATCTTGCCAGGTCGTCATTGTAAATAAGAATGTGTTATTAATCAGCTGCCTGTTTAAATAAAGGCGAATGACTGAATGAATATCAAATAAAGCCATAGAATTGTAGTTTTCTTTCTCTTTTTTTCTCTTTATCTCTTTATGTAATGTGATTCATGTCATGGGTAGTGTATTTTGAAGGATCAAATACTCAACATCCCATATTATCAATTTTACATCGTGCAAGAAATGATTGGTGTGACAATCAAACTTTGAAAATCCACTGTGCGCATGCGCAGAACCACAAAGTAGCATTTCTCGGCAGGTAGCAGAAATTGGCAGAACACCGGGTCAGAATATCTGGTTGGACAAAACAGCCGCCTCTCGTTCACATCAATGGAAAAAGCCTAGTTTTTACTGCCTTGCATCCAAATTTAAATCACTGGATTATGTTTTTAAACTTCGTATTAGTAAGTAGTAGTGGTAGTTCAGCGTATTTTTATCCCCAAACTGGCAGAAATCTGATCCGTCCTGCCAAAACAAAGTCGGCTCTGCAGCAGCTACAACCCGAGGTATTATAGTTTTGTATTCTTCCATTAGTTTCTGTTAGTTTCAGTATTAGTTTTAGTTTGTTATTATAATATGGGGTCATGTAGACGCCTCAGTCTCTATAAACACATGCACCACTGCCTTGTTGACAAATTTGACCAAATTGACTAAAAAAGACTAAAATGAAAGACATTTTCTGGATATTTTTATTTTATTTTAGTTAGTTTCATAAGGACAAGATATTATTTCAGTTCGTTTTCATTCTTTCTAAACTTTTGTTTTTATTTCAGTTAACTAACATGTTTTATCAGACCTAGTTTTAGTTCTTAGTTTAGTTTTAGTTAACTATAATAACCTTGGCTACAACCCATAGCTACAACCACAAAAATGTTTTATTTATTTATCTATCTAAATGGTTAGGCGGTGTGCTCGGGGCAATTGTAAAGTGACACCCGCTACCCAGAGAGAATAACAGGAATACATTTGATACGAAAATACGAAAAATGTCTGCTTTGGATAAATGTGGACGCCCACCGTGCTATTAGCTAAACTAATCAAAAGATTTTGTTTTCTCCAAAAACATCTGTTTTTTAAACTCACTACACAAAAAGTCTTTTTTTAAATTTATATCTGGTGGCTGTTGATTTTCTTTGGTCCAATAATTAGAAATAAATTGATGTAAAACCCCGTTTTTACAACGGAAGTGGATGGGAGAGATGATAGTTTTGTCCGACCTGGCAACGGGGGCGGGGCTTGACAAAGGGTCATTTGAGCTGGTTTTATTTCCATTTAGTTACTTTTTCCACCGTGTGTTGTATTTTCCATGAAGTTGACCTCCAGCAGTCCCACATTTCTGAGGCATGTTGTGGTCGTTTCATCAGAAACAAAATCCTGCACTTGTTTGCAGCCTTGCCGCCGTGCTGCGGTGGACTCGGCTGGACGAGGCTTTGAAGCTTTCACCAGTCCATTAATTCAGATCTGAGGGATTAAACGGCCGTTTGCTGCGGCGCTGCAGGCTGGAGTCGGCGCAGCGCTGCAGAGAGGACACCGGGGGCCCGCTGCAGTGTGGTGCACCTGATGGTCAGCTCGGTTCTGTCTCACGGCTCCGTTTCCCGGCCAAACAAACCCTCCGGGGCGCTTTTCTCCTCAAGTTGGTCCAGATCTCCGAGAGAGTTTCAGCCGTGTGGTAGAAAGCTGGAGAACGATGAAAAGTGAAGCCTTTGCAGGTCCGATGACATCGATTCTCGGATGTGTTGACATCCGATATCTCAGTAACTAATAACAGTCCATTATGCAATCATATACACTTGTATAACTTATTGATTATCCAATTAAATGTTTTAAGCATTATATAAAGAATAGCTGAATTGAATTGTTTGACTGGTACATGCTGATGTGTTGCAGAGAGTTTTCTAACATTATTTTTATACCATAAATAGATGATGTGTTCCAGCTGTTTAGTTTGTCAAAAGACATCAGAAGACATTTGTGTGACGGCACAGAGCAGCCTTTGTGCCCAGTTAGACGTTTTGAGTAGGGCTGGGTATCGATTCAAATGTCAAGAATCGATTCGATTCCGATTCGATATTGATTTGGCTTAGTGTTATTTAAAATGTTTTTTGAGCTGTTGCCTGAATTATATGACTGTAAAATAACTAGTGAAATAATAATTTCACAATAATTATTGTGAAATAACTAAGAAATAAATAACTCAAACAGGCCTTTCAATATCCATTTAAAGTGCAAAAAAGAAAGAAATTGCAACAGTTCATGCAGTAAGTGTCATGACAAACTGTGTGTCCGACTAGTGGGATTAAAGTTCACCTGGCGAAAATGAAAATGAATGAATGAAAATGGGGCGGCAGTAGCTCAGGTGGTAGAGCGGGTCGTCCAATGATCCGAAGGTCGGCGGTTCGAATCCCGCTCCATCCCAGTTACTGTCGTAGTGTCCTTGGGCAAGACACCTTACCCACCTTGCCTCGTGTGAATGTGTTTGAATGTGTATGAATGTTGGTGGTGGTCGGAGGGGCCGTTTGGCGCGGAATGGCAGCCACGCTTCCGTCAGTCTCCCCAGGGCAGCTGTGGCTACGAAACGTAGCTTACCACCACCAGTGAGAATGTGTATGAATTAATAATGGTCTAAGTGTAGCACTTTGAGATTCATTGAATGGAAAGTGCGTTACAAGTTAAATGCATTATTATTATTATGATGGAAAAAAAAAATAAAAAAAATCGATCTTTAGACATAAGAATCGATTTTTAGAAATTAAAGGAGCCGTCTGTAAGAAATGGCCAAAACTGGTACTGCAGTCACTTTCAAAATATTGTTGAGCGGCGTGTCCCCTCCCCCTCCTCCCCCCGACCAGAGGTTGCCAGGTAGGCTGCAGAATGCAGCAGGAACGTAGGCTGCCATGGCTGCGATAATTAGAGCCGAGCTGGCAACCCGGATGCCGAAACAATACTGACTTGGTGATTGGGAGATAGGTGGAGGGTGGAGCTTCAGAAACAATACTGACTTGGTGATTGGGAGATAGGTGGAGGGTGGAGCTTCAGAAACAATACTGACTTGGTGATTGGGAGATAGGTGGAGGGTGGAGCTTCAGAAACAATACTGACTTGGTGATTGGGAGATGGGTGGAGGGTGGAGCTTCAGAAACAATACTGACTTGGTGATTGGAAGATAGGTGGAGGGTGGAGCTTCAGAAACAATACTGACTTGGTGATTGGGAGATAGGTGGAGGGTGGAGCTTCAGGCCAAAACAAAAAATGACAACATAAACATCAGTTGAGGGCTGCAACTCCTCTTTTTAAACTGGAATATCCTGACTTGAGTGCTGTTGTCAGTGACATAAGTATTTGAAATTAACATGATTTTTAAATGTCTGTTGACATATCGGGATCATTTTATGATTCGTTTTATTATTGCTCTTACATACAGCTCCTTTAATATGAGAATCGATTTAGAATCGGAAAATCGATTTTTTTCAACACAGGCCTAGTTTTGAGGGTGTTGTAGCTGTTTCAGCCTGCTGTCTCATTATGGAACAGAGATTTGCATTCAAGATTCGTTTCTTGGACTTTTCAAGTATTAATTGTACATAACTACGAGGGATGTTTGTATCATCTTCAGAAGAGCTGTTCAGACACGTATACAGGACCGTCCCCTCTAAGCAGTTTTCTCTTTCGATTACTGTTACAGTTATTTTATCAGATGATCAGTTCTTTCTGACGTTGCCACCGGAGGAACTTTGAAACGGCAGGTCCCTTTTGCAAATGCTTGGCAGCAGCTCGCCGGCTCCTCCGGCGTGGATCAGCTAAGGACGCCAGGAACCGCGGCAAAAAGTTGTAACTTAGTGAACAGTCATTTCCTGCACCCCTGGACTCATGGATCGAGTCATTTGTTAATTGACGCCCAGCCAACCTCCAGATCTGGGACGATTACCCGGTTTATGAGGGTCATGGCGGAGAGACGATGCACATATTGTTTGCAAAATAGTTTGCAAACAAACTGAATTTACTGAAGTTACTGAATTTTGCAAACAAAATTCAGTAACTTCAGTCCCACAACCCAAACAAAACCAACAAAACACAAAAATCCCCCCGTTTGTCCTGGAAACAACACTCATGACGAGCACATTGGGTTCTTACAAAGCCCCTGGTAAGTGAAGCACCGGGTCAACAGCGCGGACGCGTCGACAGCAGGTTTTTTTATTTGTTGTTGTTCTGTCAGAGAAGACGAGATGAGCATCGGCGCCCTCGGCCGAGGAGATGTCGCGGCCGAGGAGTGTCGTCCATCTGCGCGTCTCGGCCGAGACGTGTGGAAACACCAGGACACACGAGGTCCCGGAGCGGCGCAGAGATCACGGGGAAGGCTGGGATGACATTTCACAGATCCAGGAACAAGGGGCACCAGTGAGTCACCGGCATCACAGCCCAGTGCGTCACGGCCTTCTGGTCCGACGTGCTGAAAGCTGTCTCATTCCCACAAGAGTCCCCACGCAGCCCCCGCAGGAAACGGCATTTCCCAGAAATGCAAAACAAACCTAACGATAATACCAGCAGCACTTCGCCCACACCAGTCTCAATCACGGGGATCAGCTCCGGGGGGGGGGGGGTTGCATCTGGAAATCCGCTATTTGACAAGTGCTCGGCATCGTGCACAGAATAATTACACAGATAAGCTCGACTTTGACTCAAACTCAGCAGTGAAATTACTGCAGTTGTGCTCATGCACATGAGAAAACGCATTTTGGAGCCTTAACAAATCGCACGAGTAACAGAGCAACGCTGTTGCTGCAGGACAGGAGCTTGTTTGTTGCAAGCAGTTCAGGTGTTCACTGTGAAAGCTGCCCATCGACTGCTTTATAAACAGACTGGTGAACGCGTGTCTCCATCAGTTAGTCCGCCTCTACAGCCTTCAGATTTAATACATTTCATTTTGTCCGCGGCTTTACAATTTAACTTGCTGATTCTTTTTGTCGGACAAGAATATTTAGGTTTGACATGTTTCAGCGATTACTTCCACCTTCATCAGAATCACAAGACGGTGTGTGTGTCCCGCCAATTTATTAAAAAAAACCCTAAATATTCTTCTCCGATGAAAAGAATCAGCAAGTTAAAATCTTCAGCCTTCTGAACTGACCTTTGGATCCATCCCAACTGCAACATCAGTAACTTCGTTCATTGTTTTTGATTCCTTTAATCGAAGATAGGGATGGAAAACTTGATATTTCAGTTTTTCTTTTTTTTTTTTTTTATAAATCAAATTGGTATTTTTTGGCAACGATAAAATGGTACAAAACAAAAATCTAAATCAACCCCATCCAGTATGCCATCTTTTAAACCCCAGTTTTTCTTTTTGAATAAATTTGCAAAAATCTTTACATTTCTGTTTTTTTTCTGTCAAGATGGCGTGCTAAAAAGGAACATAACAGAAACCTTTGTCAAGCAATCAAAATTCAGTGCAAATGTATCACGTTTAGATTGCAGACTGTATAAAACGAACTGGACAACCCCCTGTGACATCACTCTCTGATTTGTAAAGGCTTGTTTTTTCTTGGGGGAACAAGCAGGTCTGGGAAACTGAAACACGCTCGCCTTATTTCAGTCAGCCGACTGACCGCAGGCCCGGGCAGACTTCCACTCAGGAGGGTTTCCAAACATTTTGCCGCGGTTCCTGGCGTCCTTAGCTGATCCACGCCGGAGGAGCCGGCGAGCTGCTGCCAAGCATTTGCAAAAGGGACCTGCCGTTTCAAAGTTCCTCCGGTGGCAACGATATGGACGAGACTATTTGTTTTTATTCATTCATGTTTCTACCTTTGGATGAAGGAGAAATAGAAATGTGTAAAACCAAGGTGAAGCCCAGGGTTTCCTGATTCAGAATGCTCAGCTGCTTCATGGACTGTGCAGGTCTCACGTGAATGTTTGTTCCTTATGTCGTCAAACCTGCAGCTTTCAGTCAGTACGTTTACATGCACTAACAGAAAGTTGGATTGTTGCCTTAATCAGACCGATATGGAAGTTTGAAAAGCCACGTATACACCTTAGTCTGGCTGTAGTCGAACCAACCTGAAGTTCTTGAGAAGGAGCTTTTAGTGCCAGATAATGCGTCCTAATCCGAGTTATTCTGGCATGTATACGCAACCCACGCTTAGCCAAGCTACTGACTGCCCCCTTCTGGAAGTGACAAGTGTCACGGCATCACAACAACACGGTAACAGAAGAAGAAGAGGGAGAATTTGCTGTATCTTACCTGCAACTTGATCCGCTCAGTATGTACGAAATTTACAGAGCTGCTGCATCACATCTTGTTGTCCACCTTCACGCTTGTTAATTAATTGTACCGGAAGAACGACAATGCAGAAGTGCGTGTGGCGCCACCTAGTGTTGTGGAGTCAAACGCAGCTCACTCAATAATCGATTGTCTTCTCGCGCATGTTTAATTGGATTTCTCTGAAACTGCAGTTTAATCCTTAAGTAGATTATTACCAATAGCTGGATTTAGATGTGCACGTAAAAACACTGAGTGTTCCCACCAAACATTTAGATTAGATGTAGTCTCTTCTGGACTGAAGTGATACCGTGACCTTAACACAACCACATCAGCTACCAGAAGAGGAACATTCACATCTGTGGGACTTGAGTCAAAGCTGTTGGTCACAAAAAAACATCTCGGTACATGTCCTTGTTATTCAGAGGAGAAGCGGAAGAAAGCGGAGATTGTAGAACTTGTTTTATTCAAATGAACTCTGGATTAGGGATGGGAGATATAGACAAAAACATTTATCACGATCATTTCTGGCATTTATCCCGATAACAATAAAATTGACGATAAAAAAAATACCAATTCAACTCCACCTCCACGCAGAGGGCATGGGGCTGGCTCGTAGCTCATTCTCACTACAAGGGAGGGGGGTACAGTGTCCACCAGTGACTGGGCTCATTGAGTGGCTTTGGCGTGAAACTACTCTCAAACAAATAATCTGAGCCCAGGTATGTTCACATAGCATCTTGGGGGTCGTGAAAAGTTTTTAAACCAGGTTCAGAGTGCAGTCTTTTCAATATGCAACACGTAAACAGGCAACACACTAGGGATGGGCGGTATGGACTAAAAAATGTATCACGATAATTTCTGGCATTTATCGCGACAACGATAAAAATGACAATAAAAAACATACCAATTCAACTCCACCTTTTTAACTATAAATCTATCACCACATTCAGTCTTTGGAGCCCTCAAATCACTGCTCTAAAAGAATACTAAATGCTACTAAACTACACCAATTAAATTGAATGAATAAAAACCAATTAAATGAGTTACACCTGTACTGCAAAACTGGAATGACTCAGATCAGCCATGTTTGTTACACAAACACCTATCAACGGGAATTTATCCTTCTTTCTTTCTTTCTGGCTCATTTCCTTCCTTCCTTCCTTCCTTCCTTCCTTCCTTCCTTCCTTCCTTCCTTCCTTCCTTCCTTCCTTCCTTCCTTCCTTCCTTCCTTCCTTCCTTCCTTCCTTCCTTCCTTCCTTCCTTCCTTCCTTCCTTTCTCAATCAGACTTTTCAGACTTTCTAAATCAGCTTTACACAAAAACGTCATCAATGGGAATTTATCGTTTTTACCGCAAGATGACAAATTCTTACCGTGGGGAATTATTTTGATGGTATATCGTGAACGGTAAAGTATCGTCCATTCCTACTCTGGATGGAGTATCTTCTGCTTTCTCGAGGTCTAGTGGGGGTGGTAGTCTAGTGGCTACAGAGGGTTTGGGTCTGGAGGTCCAGGTTCAAGCCCCAGAATGGCAACCAAGATGAACCACCTTGGGCCCCCGAGCAAGACCCGTAACCCTAATTACTCCCTGTGTGTTTCGCTTTGGATAAAAGACAGTATTATTATTATTATTAATTCATAAACCTGTAAATACACGAAGGCTACACATGAAACCCCCCGCCCCCCGATGCAGAGAGGAAGAAGGGAGTGCGGACAGCAGTGTGGGGAAGTGAAGATGACTTTTCTCATCATCACATCCGCTCAGACGTAACGAGTCCCACACGGCGCTGCAGCAGCTCCCGGGCGGACGCAGAGATCAGAGACGGCACATAAATCCCTCCACTCAGGTCGGAGAAGAGCGTCTTTGTTGGGAAAGCGCTCGGAGCCGAGTCGCAGGAGGTCAACCGGCTGTCTAACGTCTGTCAGTCATCCTCCGACGAGCTGAAACCTGACGGCCCCTCGCTGCCTCCATTAGCCTGCCTCCCACATCACCTGCAGCCCCGACCGCTGCCTTACAAACCTGCCAGCTTCTCCATCACAAACCAAACGCAACCCCACCAGAGCTTTAGACGTTTTCTGGCTTTCACTTTTGCTACATACGACCCCCCACTCACCAAATGAAGCCAAAAATGTTCCTGGCTAGAGTGAATATCTCCACTGCCAACTATTTTTTATGTGTTAATCAGAGTCTTTATTTAAGTTGTGACGATCTCAAAGGTTTCCGTTTTAGTAGCAGCTACTGCAGCAGGTGTTTATTTGTCTTAGGACACTGATAATACACCAGGAAGTGATGTCAGAGGATATTAGTGCTGGGGATCGATTCAAATGTCAAGAATCGATTCGATTCCGATTCTTAAGATTCAGAATCGATTATCAAGATTTGATTCGATCCGATTCGATTCGATTCCGATATTCATTTGGGTTAGTGTTATTAAAACTGTTTTTTGAGCTGTTGCATGAATTATATGACTGTAGTTATGCAAAATATTACTACTAGTATTATATTGAGATTAAACAGCAAGTATTGGCAGGTAATGATGCTGTAAGGACCAATCAGCTCCCAGAATGCTGATAGAACTGCTTTCAGAAACATCATGTGGGTCAGAATTACCAAACAGATCCAGGGAGGAAACAGAGACGGATGAAATCGCTTTTATTTTTTCCCACATTCCGTTTTTATTTGTTCCATTTTCAGTCTATTTTGGTTTTTAATTTTTTAGCATTTGGTTTTTTGCATTTTTTGCAAATGTAACCCCAAGACAGTATATAAAGTAATGAAATATAGACAATTTATGCAATTATAACCTAACACTTTAATGTTTTCATACCTTTAAACATATTTAAAGGCAAAAACATGGCACCAGTTATTCTCGTGTCCAACAAAACATTCCTTTTTTGGGGATAAACAAAAAAATAACCAAAAGTTGTAACGTAATGATAAAAAAATCTTTTGACGTATGAATCGATTTTTAGGAATTAATATGAGAATCGTTTTAGAATTGGGAAATTGATTTTTGCAACACAGGCCTAGAGGATATCCATAAAGACCTACGATGCACTCGGAGGCGTGTCTTTAGATCTCATCACTAACCTTTTTACACTTCTAAGTAGGGATTGGAATTGATAAGATTTTTCAAATTCCGATTCCATTTTCGATTCTTTTTAACGATTCTCTTATCAATTCTCATTTGGGAAAAAAGGAGAACAAACAGGTTGATTAGCATCAACTTTGTTTTATATCTTTGAACAAAAAAATACAAGTGAGGTCTAAGCCAGCCTTGGGCTCCTCGATGGTGCCAGGGGGTCCCCACAAAATTATTTGTGATATAAAATATGTATTTAATATAAAATAATAATAATAAAATAAATATTCTTCTGTAGAAATTAACTAAATATAACAAATTATTCTGTGGCAATTACATTCGCGCCCACTGGAATTGATAAGGGAATCGTTTGCAAAAAAGGCAAACGATTCCAAGGAATTGAAACACTGGGAACCGGTTCTCAACAAGAACTGGTTCTCGATTCCCATCCCTACTTCTAAGACGATCGCAGCTGAAGTGCAGCGGGTGCTTTAGGCGGACGGGAACAGGCCTTTACACCTCTCACATCGTTATTTCAGTGTCTGTTTGCCCAATATAACGATATGAATGAAGCCAGACTAAATGTGCCTCTGTGTGTACGCGTGATGAGAGCAGTGGTGCAAAAGAGCCTCCCCGGCCCTGCCGGGTCGTTATTAAGATGAATATCGTGATTATAAGGATGAATACGGTGTGATTATGAAGATGAATAAGGCGATTAGGCCTCTTGTCACTTCCTCTGGGGCGGCTGTTCATTAGGTGGGAGTTGTTGGCAGCAAATAACATGCATGAACCCCATTATATGTGGATCCACAGGCACTCCACGTGCACTTCCCCGTGCATGCAGGCACACCTGTATGCTCCGGAGTGGAACTTCAGACCAGGAGGGAACATTTCGGCTCATTTCTGCGGTTAAATGACCCGTGTGTGCGATGCATCTCTCTCCACCGGCGGTGTAATGTGGATGTATCGCCCGACCCAGATGGGTTCAGGCGCACCTGACGGGCTTTTGCAGGGTTTTTCGAGGCTTGCACAACTGCCAGCTGTTGAAACTGCAGTGGCGTCCAGGGGGGGGGTTAAAGGCAACATCGCCAGCTCCATCCGTGTGACGCTCCCCCTACTGGAGGACCAGGAAGCTGTATCCATGGTAACCGAAATCTACAGCGCCGATGTCCACATGGCAACGGCTGCTGTTGGGACTGAGGACGGAGGTGGGAGGAGAGGATGTGGTGGGGGTGGGGGGGGGGGCAGCAGCGTTGAGAGAGAGGTTTCTGGATGCTGACGCACTCGCTGGCTGCCTGGAAAGTTTTCGAGAATATACCGCCCACTAACGAATCAGAAGTGGGCTCGGATCTCCGTCTCCAACTCATTCTCTTTTAAACGGCACCTCCTACTCAGTCAAGTCCTGCTGACCCCCTGCAGCCCCCCCCCCCTTTTTCCACCACACACCTCCTACGTGTTTGTGTCTCATCAAACCTTTGTCTCTGTCTGCAGAGTCAAGGCAGCGATGAACATTTGATCACCGTTGGAGGGTGTCGTGTGTGGGCAGGCCTGACCCGGATGTCTCTCTCCTCTGGCATCCAGGAAGAGATTGACTGGGTTTTTCGCTCGTTTTCCTGCCTCCAAATATGGGCAGTCTGACGACGGCCGGCGGGAATACATTGTCGGTGCTACTAAGTTGCTGAGAGCTGCGACACAAGTCGCTGCTGTGTTGTAAAAGCAGCAGATCGCACACGATTGGGACAGGCAGTCAAAGTCGTACGGCTTCATTACTTTGACTGTACTGGTGTAGCTACAGTAAATGGAGACAGTCTAGGAGGGACAATGAGTCATTACTGCCTTAAGAGTTGCAGACAATCCTCAGAAAATAGTCTTCCTGCCCCGAGAAAGAAGGCAAGAGAGCAGCTTTTGCTGCTCTTGTCTATTAACCAGGAGCCCGAGGCCTCGCCGGTCATATCAATAGTATCTCAGACCTCTTTTAACCGGTCAACACCTGAACCTTGGGCCGTTGCCACATTAAGAGGAGCTCTGCTTCACCTGGAGCTGGTCCAAAAAAACCCAGAACTTATACGTGAAGCTCTCTTTCCAAGAATGTGAATAAAGAGCAACGCAACGACCTCACCGACCCAGAAGTTAGGGATCGTTTTGTTTGTGACCAAAAGGGCTTGAAAACAGGGCTGACCGGATTAGCCCCGGTCCCTCGGGACCGGACCCAGAGCCCGGCTGTGTTTGCCAACTATAAATCTACACCCACAGCCCCCTTCTCCTCGCCACCACCAGCTTTCCTCTCCACTGCTCTCCACTCTTGAGTGCTTCCCCGTCTCTCCAGGCCCTGCGGTGATGAAGTGCTTTACGGCTGGAGGAGTCAGGAGGGGACGCAGAGGGCATGGGGCTGGCTCGTAGCTCTTTCTCACTACAAGGGGGGGGGGGGTACGGTGTCCACTGGTGTACTGGGCTCATTGAGTGGCTTTGGCGTGAAACTACTCTCAAACAAATAATCTGATCCCAGGTATATTCACATAGCATCTTGGGGGTCGTGAAAAGTTTTTAAACCAGGTTCAGAGTGCAGTCTTTTCAATATGCAACACGTAAACAGGCAACACACACATCCTCAAAGACAAGTGATGTCACAGTGTCAACTGTTTGACACAACAGCAATAAGAACAAATACAAAGGGCAGATGTATATCCGTTTTAGGAGTAAAACTGTGGAACTCATTACACAACGACCTTAAACTAGCAAACTCAATAAAAGCATACAAGATATTATTCAAAGCAAAGGTAATGGACACATATATAGAAACACAATAAGCAAACAAAGAAGAATGCACATATGCATGAGATAAAATGACAACTTAAATTGGTTTTGTCAGTTTCCTTAGCATCTTTTCACTTTCTGTTCTCAGAGCTATCATTATTATTATTATCATTATTATTACTATTACTATTATTACAGCTATTATTATTATTATTATTATTATTATTATTATTATTATTATTATTATTATTATTGTTATTATTATTATTACTATTATTTTTAGTATTTTGTATAGACTTATGATACTTCATTTGTTATTTTTGTATATTCTATTCTGTTAAAAGGTGGGCAAGATAAGCTTTATGCTTCAAGCCCAGACCTTTTCGGTCAAAATAATCACAATGTGGACCAGGGCAAAACCTTATCTTGTTTGTTGATTTTTATGTTTGTGATTGACCGAAATCAATATTAACTAACTAACAGTTGCACAAACAAAGCAAGGTTCATGAGAGTGACTAGAGGCTGAACCCTAAAGTCTAGTGTACCAGTCTGAGTTTCACTGTTAATCTGTGACAATTTTGTAAATCCTAGTGACAAAGAGATGATATATCCTTTCACCAAAATACTTTACTCTTATAAGATTCCCTTCAATTCAGTTCGGTTCAGTTTCTTTCATTGTGATACTCAGGTAGCTATATGATTGGTTCATCTATCACGCTGAGGGTGTAGCAACAATAGTCTGGACCCAATAGCACGACTCAAACACAGCGTTAGGCAAGGTAACAGTCAGCGAGAGCAAACTAAACAGACTGGGATCAGGCAAAAAAGAGAGGTCAGGCAGTATAGAGGCAGGGGTCAAAACCTAGAAATTTACTAAGGAGCGATAATGGCTACGAGCAAACGCACAGGGATAAAAAGACGAACTGCCAACGAAAAGAGGAAATACAGGGACTGTATGTACACACACAGAACAGGTGAAAGTAATGAGGGCGGGAGCAGACAATCAAGGAGACGGACGAAACCACTATAACAAGATCCCACAGAAAACAGAACTAACACATGGATCAGGTCATGATATCATCTGGCTTCATGGACACAAATCATCTGCACAGAATAGACATTTATGGCTGTGCTGCCTAACAATAATATATAAGAGGAGGCTTCATGTAGGGAAAAGTAGGGGTTAAAGCACTGAGCTCTGTGGAACTCCAGGATTGTGATTGTATTATGATTTGCATTAGTGGCCTTTTATTGAGAAAGTAAGTAGACAGGAAACGTGTAGAGAGAAGGGGGGGGTTGCAGTATAGAGCGACAGGCCGGGACTTGAACCCACACTACCCGCGCGAGGACCACAGTATCTACAAATGACGCCCGGTCAACCCAACGAGCCATCCAGGGCCCCAGGATTATATTTTGTGTGTAAAGAAGACTTTTAGCTCTTATGGACATACTGGAATCAGCATCTAAGGCTCAATACATCCTGTTTTTATGAAGTTATTGTTATATTATATCATATCATTATGAAGGTTCTCTTGTAATTTGTGAGAGTCTGTGTATGAAGTGAAAATGTGTTAATAAAATATTATTCATGGCTGTGCTGCCTAACAATATTATATTAGAGGAGGCTTTATGGAGGGAAAAGTAGTGGTCCAAGCACAGAGCTGTGTGGAACTCCAGGATTCTTTTTTGTGTGTGAAGAAGACTTTTAGTTGTCATGAACTAACTGGAATCATCATCTAATGCTTAATACTCGAAACATATTTTTGGAAAGCATATTATTAAGTTATTGTTATATTTTATCATATTTTTAGGAAAGATTCTCTTGTAATTTGCGGGAGTTTGTGTATGAAGTGAAAATGTATTCATAGAATACTATGGAAGATTTATCAATAATCTGAGTTGACCTATCCTACGGGAAAAGGACGGTTTGGAGCACTTAAGCAGCACTTAAATCTTTCAGCGCGCTAATTGAAGTGCCCCCCCCCACCCCGACAGGCCAATTTCACCACAGCCAGTATTACAGATCGCACAAATGTGGACGGGATGCCCAGCTGCAAACCAAATCTTCCACCCACTTGTTAACATTGTTAACACACAGACCCACACACATGCTGCTGCTGCTGCAGCAGCTAGTTCGCCCAGACAGCTCTGCTGGGAGTGTGTAATGTAGTCGTATGTAAACACAAGTCATCTTTCAGTGAGATGTGCTCCGAGAGGCGACGCCAGCGTGCCTTCCCCTCCTCTCTCCTGTTTCTTCCCGGAGATGCAACGTATTTAGGGCTTATTTAAGAAGGCGAGATGAAGAGGAACATATTGTTATTTGCAGCAGCGGCCCGGGGGAGTCGATGCAGGAGGCGTGGGCGGGGGGGGTTACACCTACAACGTGCAGCAGCTTGCTCCTGCAACAGTTAGCTAACAGAGCTGCCTCTCTCAAGCTTTAGTTAGGGTTAGTTAACCAGTACTCGAGTTGTAAAAAAAAATCAGGGGGGATGGATTTTATCATATGGGGACAGATAATTTGTGCTGATTACAAATAATTTGATATATTACAAATAATAGCAGTGACCAAAACACCTGCAGAAATACTGCAGGAATGACATAGCAGCAGTTAAATGCAGCCTTCTGTAAGCTTTAAATATCCACTGGGCTTACATCAAATACATCAAAACACAAAAATAAAGAACAGTTTTCTGAACTTATCAATATGACTCTGTCCTTCACAGGATAAGTAACATGGATCACTGCAAAAACTCAAAATCTTAACAAGAATATTTGTCTTATTTCTTGTTAAAATGTCTAATTTTAGTAAAAAAATCTCATTACACTTAAAACAAGACTCATCACTGGAAAAAACAACAATTTTCACCTGTTTCAAGTAGATTTTCACTTGAAATAAGTAGAAAAATCTGCCAGTGGAACAAGATTTTTTTGCTAGTAATGAGAAGATAAATCTTGTCCCACTGGCAGATTTTTCTACTTATTTCAAATGAAAATTTACTTGAAACAGGTGAAAATTGTCAAATAAGTTATTTTTCTGGTGATGACTCTAAATGTTGAAATAGCAGTAAAACCACATTCATTGATGAAATGACATAAGGGATGGAAAGGGGTATGGCAGTTTTACAGGGGGGATGATTTGGACCGTTTTTATTTCAGGGGGGGATGCCATCACCCCTCATCCCCCCCCTCAACTCCAGTACTGTAGTTAACAGAGATCACCGTCCAGCTGATTGGAAAGATTCCGGTTCTAATCTGCCACCAGGAGAGAAACTAAAACCAGAGCGTTGAGCTCAGAAACCCTGCAGCTCAGTTAAAGTCCGGAGAGCCTTTTCATGGCTCAGCAATTACTGAACCATGAAAAAGCCATGAAAACTTGATGTATTCCACCTCCCGCTCGATCTCCCTTCACCCTGTCCTTCAAAAACCTCTCCGTTACCTGTCCTTCCTACGCTTATCTCTCCTTTCCATTACATTGGCTTTCTCCCCCCGACTTTCCCTCGTTTTATCTCTTCCCTCCCGATTGTTCTAATAGCCACAAAACCTGTTGATGGAAATCAATGTTTTTTTGATTAGGTGCCAGAGCTGAGTCAGTGAGAGAAATGAGCGGTACAATAGATTGGGTCTAAGGAGGATTAGTGGGTGTACAAGCGCAGAGGTTCCCACGTTCATTCTGAAATACCGTTTCCAGCTCCGAACCTCAGCAGGAGCGTTAAAGATGAACTCACCATTCTCATGTGTTCTGGTTCTGGCCCAGGCTTGCCACATTCTGGTCTGAAATCTTTAAAACTCTTAGCACAGCATATACTGTAACACGACCATCTCTCCTGAACCTCTCTCAGCTTTGTTTGGGGCCCCCCTACAGCCTTTTACCTCTAGACTTATACAGAATGTCCTTGCCTTCACCACCCTGTTATCCTCCTTAAATGGAAACACTCTCAACCTCATCCCATAGTAGGTGGGTGGAAGAAGTTTGACTGGTCATGAGTCTTGAAAAGCTTAGATTTCCCTCAATGGCTCCTTACATTCATTTGAAACAGGGGTGTCAAACTCATTTTGCTTGGCGGGCCGGATTTGACCAATTTTTTTCTCGCGGGCCGCACGCTCAAAATAACAAAAACAGTGCGAAAAAAATTTTTTCTAATTCTTTTTTTTACTATTGTTATCTAATCCAATATCAGTTTAGTTAATTTTAAAGGAAATATGCACTTTGTTTACACTCTAATTATGTAAAATATATTTCTTCAGGATCTTTTCTTGAAATTTCTCGTTTTTTTTCAAATTATGTAAGATACTTTTAATATCATTTTACAAAGATAAACAGAAACAAATATATATTTTTTTATATTTCGCTTCTTTATAGGAAATTTACTTAAAAGCAAAATCTTTCTTATTACATCCGAGAGTGTTTCTTTGTGATTTAGAGATTTTTCCAGTACAATTAAGTGTATTTATTTTTAAAAATTGGCGTGGATATTTACGCCAGTGTGCCGAAAAAGTCAGTACTTCTCTTTTAACTGTTTTACTTTGTCACTATTCTCGTATTCAAAACTGAAATTCTCCGAATAAATATTTTCTATCATCTTTTTTAGCAGTGATATTTTTCCTGCGAAAATAGAGTAATAGTAGTCAGTTAATAAAAATAAACGACCGTCTACAAAGAAATAAAATCGGCAAATGCATTCTAAAAAACTAAAAAAATGTCAAAAACTGCTCTTTGTGGAATAACGATGGATCTGTAGAAGAAATATATTATCGGATATGCTGCGATTCATGGCAATTATTTATGCCTTCCTTTTTAGTAAATTAACATTTTGGTTTTTTGCATTGGAAACTTCTCGTGGGCCGCATGAAAATCTCTCTCGGGCCGCATGCGGCCCGCGGGCCAAACATTTGACACCCCTGATTTGAAAGGACCTGGAGACCTCTCTTAAGTCATATTGAGTCTTTGACATCTCTATTTTGATGTGTTGACTGAGCCCCCCCATTTATTTCATTTTAATTATTAATTTCTTTTTTTCTTTTTATTAGTCTTATTATTATTTATGTATTTCTTTTTCTTTTTCTTTACATTTGGTTGTTTTTCTTGACTATGGGTCTGTTGTGAGTGCTGGGGAGGGATGGGAATGTGGGAGAGATATAAAAAGATGGGAACAATGGAAGGATGGAAGTATTCCCTGTTATATTGCTGTAATACTCTTGTATCTTGGGAAACTACTTACAATTAAAAAAAGTTTAAAAAAAAACCTCAACATTTGTCAGGCGAGGTGGATAAAGCAGGCGAATCCAACACGACCCAAACAGAAAGCAAGGGTTTGCAAAGAGAACATCAACATGATTTAAAAAAAATCGTATTTAGAGGAATCAAAGTCTAAAAGTGTGTTTGGAAACGGTGGATGCTGTTTCCTTCGCAGGGGTTCAAACACACCTGTGAAGGTGCATCAATAACCGGCACATCTGTGATGCACCGAGGCTCGTGAAGCGAGAAGATTTGTCCGAAACGCCACAGAGACGAGACAACAAACTCTTTTCTTTCCCTCCTCTGCCCTCCTCTTACCTCCATGAGGTGCAGAACGATGTGAGACTGGGTGCAGGAAAAGATGGAGATGCTGGATAATTCAACTCTGATACGGGTTTGTGGAGTCACAGTAACCTGCAGATCTGAAAGGTCTCGCCGACTTGATGCTGGTGACACTGCAAAAACAGCCCGGCTAGAAATAAGCCTAATATTCCTGAATCTAGTCAAATTTGTCTTATTATCTAAGAAAGATTTTCTTGACTAGACTCTTAAAACCAGCAAAATAGTCTGAAAACAGTCTTATTATTTATTGAAACAAGGTTTTTTAACTTTCTAAGAAATTCGTTTTTGCAGAAATATGGAGAATTTCTGCAAAATCTAGTAAATTGTTCACATCTGTTAGATGGAAAGAGTCATTTAATCCTGCAAGCAAGCTGACGTTAATAAAATCAGAACAAATACTGTATTTTCCGCACTATAAGGCGCACCTAAAAGCCTTTAATTTTCTCAAAAACCGTCAGTGCGCCTTATAATGCAGTGCGCCTTATATATGATCATTACGGTAATTTCTGTTACTGTAGTCAGGGGGATTGTGGGTAATGTAGTTGGTGTCGCCGAAGTAATGGCGCTAAAAACGTCAGAAATCGTCACAGACGTTCAAGACAACAGCAGCGACGCTGACTCGCATAATGGCAACTTTGAAGAAACGGAGCAAAGCTGGTTTTTATTTTGTTAATCAAGTTTGAAATACAGTACTTGAAGCCAAGGTATGGCAGCTGCCACACCTTGGCTTCAAGGGAAAATGTAAATGTTTGTTTTTTAAATACATTTATGGAATTAGTGTCTATTTGTATTGATTATTCTATTACTTAATACATATCGATTTCACTAGTTATTATACACTGCAAAAACTCAAAATCTTAACAAGAATATTTGTCTTATTTCTAGTTAAAATGTCTAATTTTTAGTAAAAAAAAATCTCATTACATTTAAGACAAGACTCAAAAACAACAATTTTCACCTGTTTCAAGTAGATTTTCATTTGAAATACCGGTAAGTAGAAAAATAACTCTGCTTGTAACGAGAAGATAAATCTTGTTCCACTGGCAGATTTTTCTACTTATTTCAAGTGAAAATTTACTTGAAACAGGTGAAAATGGTCAAATAAGTTATTTTTCTGGTGATGACTCTTGTTTTAAGTGTAATGAGATTTTTTGACTAAAAATGAGACATTTTAACTAGAAATGGGACAAATATTCCTCGTAAGATTTTGAGTTTTTGCAGTAAGCGAGACTGCGGTTGAAAAAGTTCCAATTTTCTTGACCACACAGATAAGCTACATAGCAGACTTCTGTGATGAGTATTTGCTGGACGTGTTGATTGATACTCTAGTTAAGTTCTGTGACTCGTAACTTTGCCATACCTTAGCTTTGACTGAATTGACGCCACTGACAGAACCTCTCCAGAACCTCTACAGAACCTCTATAGAACCTCTCCAGAACCTCTGGACCTCAGCGGGATGCTTTGATCCTTCCGTTTGTTTCAGGTGTAACTCTCTTTAACGTCTGAGTGGTCATCGCCGGGGTTGGGGGGCGCGTGGATCGTTCACAAAGTAATAACTGCCCCCCACTGTTCCCATCATCCCTCGCTGCCAGGGCCCTCCGCTGCAACACCTGGCGCCATGGCAACCAACACCTGTCCCCCTAATTAGAGGGACAACTGGAGGGAGAGGAGATGGAAAAGTTAATGAAACGCTAATCTAGTCCAATCAAACGCCCCGGCATCTGGTGGTCATAATGGCCACCTTATGGGCATCTCCCCCGCCCGTGCCCCCCCGAGTGACCTCAACGCTGCCAGAACCGCTCACACGGGGGATCAGATAGGGAGGACAGCGTGGGTGGGGGGGGGTGAAGCTGCTTCCCGGATGGACGGGGGATCTGGACGGCCGGTTGTCGGCCAGATGAAGACGCATTAGGAGATGAGGTTGCCGGTGCAGAGCTGCTGGAGCGGCTCCAGGTCGCTCCAGCTGCACCGCTCGTGTTTACAAGCTGCCGACCGCTGCAGGTCTTCCTCCCGAACACGGAGCCTCTGATATGAACCGTTCTGATGCCATCTCCACTGGCTGTTCGGGAAACCGTACAGATATGTGTGCACGCTGCTGGAAAAGGTGCAGAGCTGCAAAAACAAGCTGATGTGGGCGGCGTTTTCATCAGCTGATCTGCAGACGGCAAATAGATCTTAAAGTATTCTGATTACTGTCCGAGAACCAGCTGATGAACAGAGGTCTCAAAAGTATTCACATTCATTACTCAGGTAGAAGTATAGATACTAGAGTTTAAAAATACTCCTGTAGAAGTTGAAGTATCAACTCAAGTTTTTTACTCAAGAAAAAGTATAAAAGTACTGGTTTCAAAACTACTTAAAGTATAAAAGTAAAAGTAATGTAAGGGGGAAAAAAGCCATTAAGGACAAAAGCCATTGAAAATGAATGTATCTTAGTATAATGTAAATATATTAAAGAACCATATATGTGTACTATTGAGCATTAACATGTGTTTCAGAGAGCAGGAGATATGATGACTAGTTGCCTATAAGTATTGTAATGGTGCAAAAAGTCAAACTTCAGAGGCATGTTATCATTTATCCTAACCTTTATTGGAATGTACATCCAAGTTTAGTTGCAGGAATCTGAGGGAACGGATGTAAGAACAAAACTGGACAAGAACATCTGAAACAACCACAACCAAATTCACTCTATCCGGATGGAGCAATTTAACTGGATAGTTTTTATTTAAAGGCCGAAATGAAATAGAGTAACGAGGCTGTTTTTAAAATGTAAGGAGTAAAAAGTACAGATAATTGCGTGAAAATGTAAGGAGTAAAAGTAAAAAGCCGTCTGAAAAATAATTACTCCAGTGAAGTATAGATAACCAACATTTCTACTTAAAGGAGCTTGAGGCTCCTTTTAAGAAATGAGACTCTCTAACGCCACCCTTCACCACGATGGCCGTTGGGGGTACTGCAGCAACAGCGAAGACGGCACGGGAGAACGGGGAGAACGCGCATGCAGCGTCATGTGACGTCACATCCGCAGCCCAGCGCGGGAAATTCGGCCCCACAATTGCAGCACATTTTGCAGCACAAAGCCTGTTCAAGGCAACGGAGAGATACACTAGAGGGCTCATTCTTTTTGGTTTGGAACGCTTCATCTGACATTATTACTAGAAAACTTAAAACGTTTACGAATTTTTTTCATAAATCCTGCCTCAATCCTGCCTCAAGCTCCTTTAAGTAAGGTAACGAAGTATTTGTACTTCGTTACTTGACACCTCTGTGATGAATCCCGTGACGGGCTGTTTGTCGTCTATGAACCCTCCTGAAATCTTTCTCTCTGTTTCTTTCCCTGCAGGAAACTTCAAAGGGATGTGCAAGCAGATAGACCACTTTCCCGAGGAGACAGATTACCAAGCGGACCCGTCTGAGTACTTCCTACGTGAGTAACTTCTCCTTTTTCATTTTCCAAAGGAAAAAAAAAAACAAAGAAAAACACTTCTCCTTCACAGCTTTCTTCTGGAAACGTGTCCCACTTTTCTGCTCAGACTGCAGCTGATGCCGGGCCGGCCTGGGCCGGGTCCTGCCAAAGCGGCTCGTCTGTCTTTACTGCCTGGCTGTGTGTAACACGACGCGCGGCGTTGCAGTCGGCTGTGTACCCAGTAAACACAGCGCATTGATTTCTGCTCTGCTTTCCTTTGTGCAAGCAAGACGGAGACGCTTGTCCGACTCATTTGCTTACTAATCCTTGAAATCACAACAACGACTCGGAGCTCATGATGCACTGTTACGACGCTTTGGTCGATAGCCCCGTTAATGGCTCTGACCCGGGACTTCTGTTGCTTATGATGATGGAAACCGCCGTTTCTATGGTCACCGTCGCTGAGTAGCAACCGATTCCAGCTTTGAGATGTTGTAACCACGGACAACGTTGCCATGGTTACACCTCTGCATCTTACAGTGAGACAGAAACATGAACCGGAGATGTGTCACCACTTATAAATACCTTCAAGGAGTACCGTTAATCAGTGAATCTCCTCGTACTTTAGTGAACTTTGAACGTAGAAGGACTTTTCTTTTTTTATTTGGTTGTTTTTTTTTTTTTTCCTCTGTGAGACAATCTGTTCAGGCAGATTTCATAAGAACCTTTCCCGGAGCAGGAAATCATTTCCTGGCATCTTTATATTGCATTCATGCTGTAAGGTCTCCAAGGAAACTGTTACTATTCTTCAGGAGCAAGTGGTGTGAGATTTCTGTGGTGAAATCTTGCCAAGATTCCCGTTTAACTCACAACGTGACTAATTAGATCCAAGTGGGTAAAAGTGGAATTTGTTGCATTTCACTTGTATTAGAAAACGGAGGCGCGTTCGTGTCCAGCAACTCCTCCACGCCACATGACCTGGCCGATGCTCAGATACTGCCAGTACTGGAGTTGTAAAAAAGAATCAGGGGGGATGGTGGATTTTATCATATGGGGACAGATAATTTGTGCTGATTACAAATAATATAATATATTACAAATAATAGCACTGACCAAAACACCTGCAGAAATACTGCAGGAATGACATAGCAGCAGTTAAATGCAGCCTTCTGTAAGCTTTAAATATCCACTGGGCTTACATCAAATACATCAAAACGCAACAATAAAAAACACTTTTCTGAACTTATCAATATGACTCTGTCCTTCACAGGATAAGTAAAATGGATCACTGCAAAAACTCTAAATCTTAACAAGAATATTTGTCTTATTTCTAGTTAAAATGTCTCATTTTAGTCAAAAAATCTCATTACACTTAAAACAAGACTCATCACTGGAAAAAACAACAATTTTCACCTGTTTCAAGTAGATTTTCACTTGAAATAAGTAGAAAAATCTGCATGTGGAACAAGATTTTATTGCTTGTAATGAGAAGATAAATCTTGTCCCACTGGCAGATTTTTCTACTCACCGTATTTTCTGGACTATAAGCCGCTACTTTTTTCATAGGTTTTCAAACATGCAGCTTATACAAAGATGCAGCTATTCTGTGGATTTTTCTTCCACTGCTCGGGGCGCTCTAACCAGAATCAAAACTAAGACAAAGTAATGCAAAGAAGAATACGCTACTTCTTCTTCAGCAGATAGAAGTAGGTAGAAGCAAATTTCAAACAGATTAATAGATAAATAAATACTGGTTATTTTCTCTCGGTTCTGTCCCGTTTTAATCAGCAACGTTGCTGCCGTGTTAAAACACAGTTAGGAAAGATCTATTTAGGTACAAACATGTACATCATTTACAGTTCAAAATCCTTCTGTACATGTAGTAAATATCTAATCTAACAACATAAATATCTGAGGCTTGCAGATCTTTTATTTTAAATAGAGCGGGTGCGGCTTGTATGCAGGTGCGGCTTATAGTCCAGAAAATATGGTATTTCAAGTGAAAATGTACTTGAAACGGGTAAAAATTGTCAAATAAGTTATTTTTCTGGTGTTATTTTTCTGGTGATGACTCTAAATGTTGAAATAGCAGTAAAACCACATTCATTGAGGAAATGACATAAGGGATGGAAAGGGGGGATGATTTTGACCGTTTTTATTTCAGGGGGGATTCCGTCCCCCCTCATCCCCCCGGTCAGAAAGCGTCCGTCTCCCTCGTCTCCCTCGTCTCCTCGGAGGACGGCGATGGCGGCCTCGGCCTCTCGGAGAGCCGAGCGGTGCGTGCCAGTGCTGGAGATTAAGCCCAGCCAATTAGGCTGCGTTTGACTCAGCGCTCTGAGCGCTTGTTCCCGTCCGTCTGTCTGTGCCACGGAAAAACGGCGATGATAACAGCTCTGGTAATGACTCTAATGATTCTGGAGCCGCAGCGAAGGCAGATCACACTCGTAACCACGCATCTTTTGGACCGGGGGACGACAGCGGCCCTCGGACCGGCGCCGCTCGTCTGCGCGTGCCCTAACCTCTCTGCCCGGCTGTGATTGGAGGAGAAGGCCGCAGTGCTCCCAGTGGCTTGCCAATTAGGACACTCACATCCATAAATATTTCAGCCTCCTTCTTATATAGGTCAGGCCTCTCTCCGACGCCGCCTCTCTCTGCAGCTCCTCGTCCTCAACGCTCGTAGTATTGCATGTCAGGAGCTGCGCCGCACTTATTGTCATCTCAGCCGTGATAATTCACGGCATTACACTTCTTAAACATTTTTCCTTGGGTGCGTGATGAGGTCAGGAGGGAGGCAGCATCTTGCTGAGTGGCGCTTTTTTTTTTGTTTTTTTTACATCTGCAGATTTTTCTTTCTTTCTTTCTTTCCACGGACACACCTGCTTTTATCATAATTAGGAGTTACACGCCGCCTCCGGGTGGACAAGAGACAAAAAGAGAAAAATCTGCTCCAGCTTGGAGGCGAGGGGGGAGTTACGCAACAGAAACGATGCCACTTCAGGTGAAGGCCCGTGGAAGTGACATCGGCGTGGCGGGGCTTGTGGAGGGGACACGCTGATGATGTCATCAGAGAGCGTAGTAAGGAAGAGGGGAGCATTCGGTGATGCGGTTGCCGAGCAGAAAAACAAATCCGTCTAGATTCTGCAAAGCGTGCAAAGCTCGCTCCGGCACACAAACGTCCTCATGCCAGCATCCCCACACCCACAAACGCATGCAAGCACGCCACATATCAGTGGCTGCAGTGTGTGTGTGTGTGTGTGTGTGTGTGTGTGTGTGTGTGTGTGTGTGTGTGTGTGTGTGTGTGTGTGTCCTCAGCTCTCCCAACAGCAAGGCAGTTTGCACATCCACGCTGGGTTATATAAGCCAGCTGGGGCACACTAAAGCGCCAGTGGGTTTTTAGATCATGCCGTGTTGGAACTCCCATCATCCACTGCTCTACTGGGCGCTAAGCAGCTGAGAAAGAGGAAACGGGGGAGAAAACGCCCCGTTATGCAAGCCAGCTAACGCTGCACTCCGGCCGGCCTGTGTCTGCTTAGTCACAGGTGGAACCATCGCTGCTCCTCATCTGACTTTTAGAAATATTTAGATTTCTCTGGTCCACCAACGCCGACGTTGCTCTCGTTGCTGCAGTGATTAGTCACGGGCTTTATTTATGCACAAACCTTTTATTTCTGTTAAACTCCACGCTTCTGAAAACATACCACGATTAGAGCCGAAAAAAGGAAGTCTGGTTTTCTTTTTATTAAGAATTAATTCAACGAAAGATCACAATTTTTGATGCACGATATTATTATCGCGATTCTAAAGTAATCAATCGACTCCCAATTAATTACCAGCTATCAGTGAATCACTGAAACCATGTTTAGGAAAAGAATTTCAGAAATTTACTCAAGTGCACCCAACACATCCTCTCCCTCATTTATGATTTATTATTTTCTGAAACGATGAACCACAGTAACAAGAGAACTGGTATGAAAAGATGATCTTTTAAACATCAATTTTAAGTTGTTTCATAATGATGACTGACGGATTTATCAGTCACATGATGTAATCAAAGCAGTTTTTTTGTTGTTATTTTATTATTACAGATCAAAATGCTAAATAAGTCAGCTGGACTAACTGAAAACTGTTGTCATGACAGTTCGACTCTGTCTCATTTCAAAGTCTCACATAAATCTTGGATTAACTAACAAAAATGCTGCATCCTCAAAACTGTCCCTTTCAGGTCGTTTATCACATTTAAGCTTTTTAGTGCTTGTTACTCAAAAGAAGTAATATGTTCCTCATTACTTTTTATCCTGGAAAAGTAATATTATTACTCTATTACTCCGTTTCAGATGGTTGTCTAGTTCTTCTTGTACAGTTGATGACAGCATCACATAAAACATTTATAATTCCCTCTTTTCTCCTCAAAATTCAGTCTAAATCCCTGTTGAAAAAGAAATTACATTGAAAACAATTATTATAATTGTTAATAATTACTACCATATCATAGATATAATACTATGAGAAGGGTTAGGTGGTAAAGACCCTAAACGAAAATATAATTTTAGCTTCCAATTGATCTTTATTTTCACTTGCAGTCAACATTTTTTTAGGTTATAAATTAAGAAATAACTGGCTTAAAGTTGAAAGCAATTTTGTTAGTTCTTTATTTTAGTGGTCAGCCGATCCAAGCAGCCCCCCCAAAACAAATCTATGTGCAGGAGACACAAAACAACCGTTCGATCGCTCAGTCGGTCAGCATGAACACAGAGGTAAACAAAGATTATATGGAATATAAAATATACTTTAAAAACCAACACGTCCCGCTCATCAAATGTGAGATGTGTTTGAACCGATTATCAAATTGTTGGACGCTAAATAAGTTCACGTAACGTGAATCTAACCAGAGATAAAGGTCTTTTTTTGAGGATATAATCCTATTTATCAAAAGAATGGCAGAGCGGTAGATAAGTAGAAGCTAATTACTGTACTTTATTGATAATCACTTTTTGGCACTTCATGTACAGATTTAATGTTGTGAGAAGTTCTTATGCATAAAAAGGTGCCATAAGGTAAGGTGAGATTCTGATCCTAATATTTGCATCTTTTTCTTTCTCTGCTGACATTTTCTGCTGCTTCAGGCTGCATATTTGCTAGTTCTGCGCAAAAGCCACTTTGTTCTTCTCACCGAGCAGCCTGCTGTAATCCCCCGTTCCCCCCAATGTGTCCTGCTCCATAAGTTTCCTTTTTTTTTTTTTTGCATCTATCATGAATATTTCAAGGTGACATGGGTTTTGAACCTGCACGTAATCTGAGCGTCGTTGGGCGTTTTGAGGAAGTGGATTATGAAAGTCCAACAGCAGAACTGAGCGCAGCGTCGGTTGCATGAGTTGATCTGAAAGTATCTGTTGACATCGATCGATGCGGCTGGTCTGCCACAGCCTCACCGGGGGGAGTGGGGGGTGGGGGGGGCACCCAGGGGCCCGGCAGCGGCCGACTGAACGCTGGCCTGAGCTGGCTTTGGTGTCGCCCGATAAAATCAATGGGTCTGGGGCAGAAGCTTGTAGGGCAGAGGCAGGGGGTGGCAGCGACACCAGCCACTCTGCATGTGTGTGAAACACAAGCGGAAGGACGGGTGGATCACGTGACCCGAGCAAAGGCATCAGAGTGCACGATGTGTTAAAAACATGGCAGCAAGCCATATTTGGGATTCCGGATTCCTCACTGAATTTAAACTCAGCCCAGAGAGATGTTGTGGCCTTTACGTCTTTGATAGCAAGGCGTACATTATTGTTACATTGGAAATCTGCTGTAAGTCCCTCAATTTCTATGCGGCTTAAGGATATGATGTCTTTTCTGAAACTTGAAAAAAATCAGGTACTCTAGTCGTGGAAGTACTGAAAGGTTCTATCAAAGATGGCAATATTTCATATCCCATGTTTCAAACTTAAAAGTGTTACCCACTTAGAGGTGCCTATTAGTGCACATTCAGGTGTTTTCATATACTTTTTCTTTCCTTTTTGCAATTTTATTTATGTCTGGGCGTGTATTTGCATTATGGTGTAGTAATAGTTTAGTGAGCTGTTTTCTTTTTTTTTATTTTATTTTTATTTTTTTAATTAATTAATTAATTAATCTATTTTTAATGTATTTTCTTTTTATTTATTTATTTTCTATTCTTTTTATTTTTTGCGTAATTACCGGTAATTCTTATCCTGCAGGGTTAAAAAAAAAGGGAAACAAATCTTTGACTTGTGATTTTCTTTTAGTGATATTTGGTACACTACGGTCACTGAATGTAGTGATCTTTCTATTGTTTTTTTTTCTTCTTCAAAATAGTTATGAAGATGTATGTACCATGGTTACTTTGGCTATTGATCTCAATAAAAAAAATTAATAAAAAAAAAAAACATGGCAGCAAAAAAACTACCACCTCAGCAATCACTGCGGCAGTAGCCGTCATGTGTTTTTAGCCGTATCCGTGGCAACGGATAAGAAATCCATTGTCAGATACGTGAAACACGGGTCACGGATGTGGGCCAATAAATTAAAAGCCAATCATTTTTGTCCTGACAGGCCCAGTGCAAGCCAGCGCTCTAACTTTATATCTTATTAAAGGGGAATAAAGTGGCAGCGCGGCTTGTAAAACACAGAGCCGATGGAGCGACTCCTCATATTAAAGTGAGATTAGAGGATACGGGAAGTGCAGCAGTGTGCACCTCTCACTGGGGCATCGTCTCAGGACTGGGACGTGCAGACATCTGAGCTCAAACGTTACCGGCACTGCGAGAGAAAACATCGTACACTTTCTGTTTCTGGACTCCTTTTGTAAAATCCTAATCAAAGGGAGATCCGTTTGAGCACGTTGAGCCAGAGGTGAAATCTACAGGCAAATCTACATCCAATTAAAAGTAAAAAGACATGCAGCTGCTGAAAAAGGGGCAGAATGCACAGTTCAGAGAAGGCATTTTGCACCAGAAACATGATTACAAGGTCACAGACTGATATATTTGATTGGGAAAAACGAGTTTGTTTGATTCTTTTTCAGTTTTTCTACATCATAGAAAGTACGTTTTGAATTTTCGCCTGCTTTGCCCGTCCTTTTGAAGGTTCTCCGTGGAATATTCGACCTTAGACAAGCCACTCTGAAAGTGTAATGTTACGGTATTTGGCATGCTAAAACAATAGTACAGCAAACAAAAAGAAAACTCTTTCCTGTGTCCAAATGACACATAATTCAGTCAGTGCAGTTATCTGCACATCTAAATCGAGCTACTGGCAACAATCTAGCTCAGGATTTAACCAGATAGAGGGGTTCTAGAAAACAGGTTTTATTTCAACTTAAAACAAATTAAAGCGCTTCTTAGCAGGATTGCGAAGAGACCAGAACATGAACATGACAAAGTACAAAAACCTGACGTGAAACATGGAGGAAGGAAACAGTTGGGACCAGCAGGAGAAGACGAAACCAGATATAGCCAGAAGGGTTGATGAGACACAGGTGCAGACAATCAGGGCAGACGAGAACAAGGGAAGTCAAGACGTAACTGAAACACAAAGACACAGGTTTTAAAATAAAACAGGAACTAAACACCAAAACCATGACAAGTACACGTGAGCGGGGCGAGAATCTAATTATTGAGTGAGGTGCGTTCGACTCCGTAACACTAGGTTGCGCTACACGTCCTTTCGTGTTGACATTATTCCAGTTAGTTGGAACAATTAATAAACAAACACAGCAGGGGCCTTATTTAAAATTGACTGCGTAGGATTCATACTAAAAGTGCACGTACACTCAAAAGCCGAAAATGCCGGGCGCAAAAAAATATCCGGATCTATAAAACCGCGTGCACGCACACTTGCAAGCAATGTTCGCTTTATAAATCACAGTCCAGCTGGAAGGCTGCTCAGCTGAATCCGCCTCATATCCCGCCCTCTACACGCCCACCTAATACCAAAAATTGTATGTTTTTGCATATGAATGAGCCTACTGAGCATGCGCAATGGCTTCCTGCAGCCTGTTTGGCTTCAGGATGAATGAGAGGTATCCAGCCACTGTGCCACTAAATTTCACTGAGATCTGAGATCGAAATGTTGAGGATGAGGTGGAGGACAGGAAAACGACATTATCTGGTGGTCACAGTACAAGTAGAAAAAGTATATAAATAGTGGATAAAATAAAGCGAGTGAGTAGCAGAACGCCGTTGCTGCGCTAAACGACGTGCACCGTACTACGCCGTAGGCTCTGTGTCGATTTAACGCAGAACCATAAATCGCCGGCGGCTCTTCTCATCCCCGAAAACATCGGAGCAAATTTCTTAACAGGCGTTATTTGGATAAACTGAGCCCAGGTTGGGGATCTTAACGGTTACTTTTATGCCTAAAAAAATATTAAAACTTAATAAAGTGGCATATTACGGTAACAGCGCTACAGCGGAAATTAAAACAGCTTCTAGCTCTGGGCTTCCTGATATGGTGTGACGTATGTGCAAACGTAACTATGCAGTCGCTTATGTACCCGAACATAAACCACGCAGTGACGTAGCAAGTGGTGTCCCAATCACTAGAGAAGATTACAAGGGCTTTACCCCTTGTGGCTTCATTTTTAGGGTGAAGTGGTAGTGGGTGAGGGCTAGTGGTAGAAAGTAGGGTGAACATTGGGATTGGCCCTTAATGTTTATGTTTCCATCTGAAGACCTCCAGGTGGTTCATCACTACCGTCCAGTTTCATGAGTGGAAGCATTTAATTTTAACTCCCCACTGGTGTGTGCTGTTGGTCATTCGCAGCTCCGAGCGATCCCCCATCACACACATGTCCGGGACGTCAGCGGTGGACAGAGCGGTGATCACAGTGATGGAGATGTGTTCTGTGGAGGGAAGTTTAACCATGAGACGACCCGTCACGTGAGGCGGTTTTAGCTTTACGGTACACCGCTGACCCAGCTCTGGGTGCTACTGCGTTGCTATGACAGTGCAAGATTCAGCGAGAGCATGATGGGCTTTAAAGTCAGCTGCGTGCATCTGAAAGTGTGAATTTTAGATGTATTTCAAGAATCAAGTCCTTTACTCGTCCCCTTTGAAACACTGACTCGTCATCAAGGCAACACACTGCAAAAACTCAAAATCTTACCAGGAATATTTGTCTTATTTCTAGTCAAAAAATCTCATTACACTTAAAACAAGTCATTACCAGAAAAATAACTTGTTATTTGACAATTTTCACCTGTTTCAAGTAAATTTTCACTTGAAATAAGTAGAAAAATCTGCCAGTGGGACAAGATTTATCTTTTCATTACAAGCAAAAAAATCTTGTTCCACTGGCAAATTTTTCTACTTATTTTAAGTGAAAATCTACTTGAAACAGGTGAAATTTTTTGTTTTTTCCAGTGATGAGTCTTGTTTTAAGTGTAATGAGATTTTTCTGACTAAAAATTAGACAAATATTGTTGTTAAGATTTTGAGTTTTTGCAGTGCACTGTGGTCCCGCTCAAACGTACAGATTTTGCTCTGTAAACCGGTGGAGCTGCTGGTACCGGAACCGTACAGCAAACGCCACAGGAGGAGGCTGAATTCCCGGAGGGGTCTTAAATTTCAAGTGTGAACAGCTCAGCTTGCTTGTGGGCTACTTTTTAAAACGCTGCTGAGAGAAACCTGCATTTGTTTTCCTTCTGTTTCCGTTGAAGTGTGAGTTGGTTCTGAGTCAAGAAAAACAGAGACACACTGAAATCTTCATTAGCATTCTTGTAAGATCCTTTCTTTTCTCTTTGTCGTGGGCTGCCAGGATGATGGGGAGGAAACAAGAGGGGCAATGAGGCTGTTGGCCGCGACGAGGACAGTGCAAGGGCTCCGTATTGAGGAGGAGGAGGAGGAGGGGGTTCATAAGTGTTTGTAGTATTAAATCAATGTGCCTGGGAGCTGAGGCACCTGATTAGCATGACCCCATCCTGCACATCAGCACATTCAGCTGGGGGAGGCTGATTAAGAGCCAATTCTCATTTTCTCTCAAACCTGTCAATGACAGAGGAAGGAAGGAAGGAAGGAAGGAAGGAAGGAAGGAAGGAAGGAAGGAAGGAAGGAAGGAAGGAAGGAAGGAAGGAAGGAAGGAAGGAAGGGAGAGAGGGAGGGAGGGAGGAAGGAAGGAAGGAAGGAAGGAAGAGGGGAAAGAAGGAAGGAAGGAATGGAGAAAAGAAGGGAGGAAGGAAGGAAGTAAAGAAGGGAAAAAAGAAGGAAGGGGGGAAGGAAGGAAGGGAGGAAGGAAGGAAGGGAAAAAGGAAGGAAGGGAGAAAAGAAGGAAGGAAGGAAGGAAGGAAAGAAGGGAGGAAAGAAGGGAAAAGGAAGGAAGGAAGGAAGGAATGGAGAAAAGAAGGGAGGAAGGAAGGAAGTAAGGAAGGGAAAAAAGAAGGAAGGGAGGAAGGAAGGAAGGAAAGAAGGAAGGAATGGAGAAAAGAAGGAAGGAAGGGAGAAAAGAAGGAAGGAAAGAAGGAAGGAAGGGAAAAAAGAAGGAAGGGAGGAAAGAAGGGAAAAGGAAGGAAGGAAGGAAGGAAGGAAGGAAGGAAGGAAGGAAGGAAGGAAGGAAGGAAGGAAGGAAGGAAGGAAGGAAGGAAGGAAGGAAAAAAGAAGGAAGGAAGGAAGGAAGGAAGGAAGGAAGGAAAAAAGAAGGAAGGAAAAAAGAAGGAAGGAAGGAAAGAAGGAAGGAAGGAAAGAAGGGAGGAAAGAATGAAGGAAGGGAAAAAGGAAGGAAGGGAGAAAAGAAGGAAGGAAGGAAGGAAGGAAGGAAGGAAGGAAGGAAGGAAAGAAGGGAGGAAAGAAGGGAAAAGGAAGGAAGGAAGGAAGGAAAAAAGAAGGAAGGAAGGAAAGAAGGAAGGAAAGAAGGGAGGAAAGAAGGAAGGAATGGAAAAAAGAAGGAAGGAAGGAAGGAAGGAAGGAAGGAAGGAAGGAAGGAAGGAAGGGAAAAAAGAAGGGAGGAAGGAAGGAAGGAAGGAAGGAAGGAAGGGAAAAAAGAAGGAAGGAAAGAAGGGAGGAAGGAAGGAAGGAAGGAAGGAAGGAAGGAAGGAAGGAAGGAAGGAAGGAAGGAAGGAAGGGAAAAAAGAAGGAAGGAAAGAAGGAAGGAAGGGAAAAAAGAAGGAAGGAAGGAAAGAAGGGAGGAAGGAAGGAAGGAAGGAAGGAAGGAAGGAAGGAAGGAAGGAAGGAAGGAAGGAAGGAAGGAAGGAAGGAAGGAAGGAAGGAAGGAAAAAAAGAAGGAAGGAAAGAAGGGAGGAAAGAAGGAAGGAAGGAAGGAAGGAAGGGAAAAAAGAAGGAAGGAAGGAAAGAAGGAAGGAAGGAAGGAAGGAAGGAAGGAAGGAAGGAAGGAAGGAAGGAAAAAAAGAAGGAAGGAAAGAAGGGAGGAAAGAAGGAAGGAAGGAAGGAAGGAAGGGAAAAAAGAAGGAAGGAAGGAAAGAAGGAAGGAAGGAAGGAAGGAAGGAAGGAAGGAAGGAAGGAAGGAAGGAAGGAAGGAAGGAAGGAAGGAAGGAAGGAAGGAAGGAAGGAAGGAAGGTGTCCACATGTGCATCCCAGTAAACGTGCACAGAGTTATGTAACGAGTCAGCTACACATACAGAGGTGAAATGGTAATTTCAGCTTCAGCTCTCTGTTTAGGCTTAATTATCCTTCACGGTACACGCATGAAGTTTTCTTTAGTGCGCATTCCTTCTATGTGCATAAATCTTCTTTCATGTAATCTCAAGGTTCAAGGTAATACAACTTTACAGAAAGTGGCCATATTGAGTTCATAATGAGTTGACAGCAAAGACGGAGAATCACAAGGAGAGACTCTGAAAACAGGGTTGAATTCCTGGACCGCTCCCTGTGAACGGAGCTGAGGGTTTGTGAACATCCACCAGTCCCGTTTCTGGTCAGACACACGTGTTCTCCGTATCGTCAGAGCGACCGTTTCAGCATTTCCTTTGATTCAGACTATGAAAGTGGACGGTGCAACAATATGTGACAGCAAAGATGACAGCTAGATGTCTCTGTTCAGTAAATCTGATGCTCATTAGCTGCTTGTTGTTACATAATATTACGCATTACGTCATCTTTAAGTCATTCACAGCTTATGTCGGCCAGCCTGAACTATGTTTTTCTGTCCACATTAACGGAGGACAGTTAAGGTAGAAACTTTCTACCAGCAAAAAATTGAAAAACTAAAGACCAGCCCAAGAAATCCGAGTCTTGGGCTGACAATCAGGGAAATTGATCACTTGTTTTTGCACTGCAAATACTCTGTAATACTCTACACCATGGCCGCTATATCCTGTATGTCTGAACACACGCCGGTTGCCAAGACAACACAGGCAGTTTAGTTACCGACTAGCAGTTCGTTTTTCTGCAGTGTTCCCTCAGGGTAAAGGGTCTACACTTAAATTTAAAAGCATCTGTTTAACCTTTGCTATGGTCTGCAAAGGAAGTTACAATTAGTGGTATAAATCAAGTTTGATCACGATTCAATGTTGCATCAATTAACTGGATTCCTCATTTGCCAATATTACAAGATATGATCATATTTTCAATCAATTTGTGATCAAAATGATGAATATTTGTTGATTGAACATAATTACTTTCATTAAAATCTAATAACTGAGCAAGTGGGGTTTTGCCTCCCCCCAGGAAATGACCATAAAAGGAAAACCTGCCCCCTATGACATCATAGAAAACCACTGCTGGGAAAAAAAACTCCCCAGAACGAAGCGTTCTCCCCGAAAAGTGAAGTAATTCCTGGAAAACTCCGACCTGGGAGACTTCAGGCGGGCCGAGCACGTGAAAGGGAGGGTCGTCTTGTTTTCCTTTGGCTTTTGCTTGATAGCTGATGTTTTCATTAACCCCCAAAAGTTGTTTGAAGCAGCAAAATCGTCGAAGCGAAGCAAAAGTGATATGTGTTTAGTTTGCGTTAATAGCCTGCTGGACCAACCAGTTCAAAGCTGGATTGATTAGGAGGGATTAGTTTCACAGCAACATCTGGAGAACGTCCTCTCATAACACAGCTCAAGGATACGACAACCTATAGTATGGTCACCTTGTTTTTTGAGCCTCTGGTCCCATCTGGAATAATGATAATTAACGTATTTTCTGGACTATAAGCCGCACCTGTATATAAGCTGCATCCTCTGCTCTATCTTTTTTTTAAATAATTAAAAAAAGATATACAGGCCGCAGATATTTATGTTGTTAGATTAGATATTTACTACATGTACAGAAGATTTTGAACTGTAAATGATGTACATGTTTGTACCTAAATAGATCCTTTTAACACGGCAGCAACTTTGCTGATTAAAACGGGACAGAACCAATAGAAAATAACCAGTATTTATTTATCTATTAATCTGTTTGAAATCTGCTTCTACCTACTTCTATCTGCTAAAGAAGAAGTAGCGTATTATTCTTTGCATTTATTTTGTCTTAGTTTTGATTCTAATTCTGTTTAGAGCGCCCCGAGCGGTGGAAGAAAAATCCACAGAATAGACGCACGTTTGTATAAGCTGCATGGTTGAAAACCTATGAAAAAAGTAGCGGCTTATAGTCCAGAAAATACGGTAAACTGCAGATAAGACATAAGAAACATAATATGGTCTCTTAAAACTGAAAAAGCCTTCTTATGAAGTGAAGACATGAGCAAAAGTAAACTGAGGACTGGTGTAACATTGTATATGACGAATATAATGGATATGAAAGCTTCCATGTTGCATCTTACCTAATTAAAGAAGATTCAATTTCCTGATTTGGAAAAAAAAAGCCTTTGTCAAAGCAGAAATGTACAAAAATATTATATACCTGTAAAATATTTACTTTCTTGTTGTTACTTGTGCAGCCAGCTTGTTTAAAAACTCACATAAACCTTTAAATATCTTTCTTTATGAATGTAACTGGGATATAGAGGTTTTATTGTATTAAATACAGATGCTACTTGCAATATTTCCAAAAGGGGTTGACTTAATCAGAGCTGCTCAGATGGCTGGAGAATATTTAGACATCTTTACCATTTGGACAACGGTTGCATGTGTAAAGCCCAGCGCTGCGTTTCAGCGGGACGCGTCCCTCTTGACTGGGAGCCACGAGCGTGCATGGGTGTTGAGTCTCATTAAGCTGTTTGTCAGCCAGCGCAGAGCAGTGCCAGCGCTCGGACACCAGCCCGAGCTGCAGTCGTGCCAATCAATACAGTACACACAGCATCCGCTCCCGCCCCGCGTCTCTGGGAGCGTGTTGGCACGTATTCTGGCAGCGCGGGCCGGTGGGCGGGGCCAGCCGGCCGCCATCGCTCCCACCCCGAAGCCGCCGCCAGCGGCTCAGCGAGGGAGAGGAAACGCACACCACAGCAGAGGTGTCAAGTAACAAAGTACAAATACTTTGTTACCTTACTTAAATGAGCATGAGGCAGGATTGAGACAGGATTTATGAAAAAAATGCGTATACGTTTTAAGTTTTCTAGTAATAATGTCAGATGAAGCGTTCCAAACCCAAAAGAATGAGCCCTCTAGTGTATCTCTCCTTTGCTCCTTTGAACAGGCTGTGTGCTGCAAAATGTGCTGCAATTCGGACTCCGAATTTCCCGCGCTGGGCGGCGGATGTGACGTCACATGACGCTGCATGCACGTTCTCCCCGTTCTCCCGTGCCGGCTTCGCTGTTGGCTGCAGTACCCCCGACGGCCGTCGTGGTGAAGGGTGGCGCTAGAGAGTCTCATTTCTTAAAAGGAGCCTCAGGCTCCTTTAAGTAGAAATTTTGGTTATCTATACTTCACCCAAGTAATTATTTTTCAGACGACTTTTTACTTTTACTCTTTACATTTTCACGCAATTATCTGTACTTTTTACTCCTTACATTTTAAAAACAGCCTCGTTACTCTATTTCATTTCTGCCTTTAAAAAAAACTATCCAGTTAAATTGCTCCATCCGGATAGAGTGAATTTGGTTGTGGTTGTTTCAGATGTTCTTGTCCAGTTTTGTTCTTACATCCGTTCCCTCAGATTCCTGCAACTAAACTTGGATGTACATTCCAATAAAGGTTAGGATAAATGATAACATGTCTCTGAAGTTTGACTTTTTGCACCATTACAATACTTATAGGCAACTAGTCATCATATCTCCTGCTCTCTGAAACACATGTTGATGCTCAATAGTACACATATATGGTTCTTTAATATATTTGCATTATACTAAGATGCATTTATTTTCAATGGCTTTTGTCCTTAATGGCTTTTTTTCCCCTTACATTACTTTTACTTTTATACTTTATTAGTATATTTATTAGTTTTAAAACCAGTACTTTTATACTTTTACTTGAGTAAAAAACTTGAGTTGATACTTCAACTTCTACAGGAGTATTTTTAAACTCTAGTATCTATACTTCTACCTGAGTAATGAATGTGAATACTTTTGACACCTCTGTACCACAGCCAGTGTAACTAAAGCCTTGTGAAGATGTAGGTGATTCATTACTCATTACTGTACGGTAACGTTACCCTCCTCTTCAGCCTGCGTCCCCCCCGTCACACACGTGTACGTAACCGATCAGAGAAACTTTTACTTTTACCTCTGTGGCTGAACGATATCATGTACTGTATGTATGTATAGCCCAGGACTGTTGCATGTTTTTGTGAGGGTAGCTACCCAAGGGAACACGGGGAGAACATGCAAACTCCACACAGAAAGGCCCTTTCACCAACCCCACCCAGGGTGTGGGCGCTGAAGTTGACACACACTATTGAAGTTGAAGTTGCAGACAGGAAAGGGGTAGAGAGAGAGATCGAGGATGACATACAGCAAAGGTGCGCCGGCTGGGATTCAAACCTGCGACCGCTGCAGGAGGACTGTAGCCTCAGTATAAATGAGCCGCTTGCTTAACCCACTGCGCGCTCTCATTTTTCACTTGATATCGAACACAAGCCAGACCCAGCAGCACATATAGAATAGAATAGAATAGAATAGAATAGAATAGAATAGACTTTATTGATCTCCCAGAGGAGAAATTCAATTGTGCAGCAGCAAAACACACACACGCTCAACGGTTTATACAAATACACATGAAAGTAAGACAAGGTATAAAAAAGTATATTCTAAAAAAAATTCAATAAAAAATAACAAATAAATAGCTAAATAATTAAAAAAGAGCAATATAAAATGTAGAAAAATGAGCAATGTACAAGAGAAAATAGTAAACCCAAAAAACGGATAATATTTACGTTTGCAAAAATTACGTATGGATCGTATGAATACGATGGATACGAGGTATTTAGCGGGCGAAGGTTATTGCACTTTCAGAGAAACAGGTTATTGCACTCGGGTGGCTACAGCTACAGAGTTATCATCTCCTCCAGGTTCTACATCTTTAGTGTTGTTGTCTTCTTCGTTTGTGTTACACAATCAAATACGTCACAGCAGCTTCGCTCCAACCCGTCTACTTCTGCTCAGGGTTCTGGATTGTAGTGGAAAAGAAACCAGGCCAAGTTGAGTCAAGCCGAGCTGAGATGAGTAGAGCCGAGTAGGTTCTAGTGGAAAAGTGTCATAACAGGCAGCCAACGACCTAAACAATCATACAGGACATTTGTTACACCCTTAGATACAACTGACGAGAGCATCTGCATATCTGAGCCAGCAGAATGTTATCATTATGTCAACAGTGGAGCATTAATTAAAGAACAAGGCACTTTTTTTCTGGAACTGCAGTCTGCAGGATGTGAAAAGTACTGCTTTTGGGGAAATTTCCAGTATGCAACTATACCTTGCATATGGTATCCCATAATGCACAGCCACCTTAGTTCCTCAAAGGCTATGGTAACCACAAATAATGTCAATTTTTCACCGCAAGGATTGGTTATCAGGAGATAGAGAGTTAAATCAGATATTATATCAGAAACTGAGGATTTATCTAACCCCGTATTGCATGAATGTGGATGTCCCGGGGCGGGAAACCGAAGATGTTGCCGTGACCTCGACCCACATCAAAAACAGTGACCCCGTTGCTAATCACGCGACTCCTGAGAGCTTCCTCTCATGTGGGGCTTCAGAAGCAGGAGGTGCCGCAGAGGTCGCCGCTGTCATCGGCTAACGGGGCGGGGGTCGAGCCTCTCACTCTGACGGCGCGGTGTTGTTCTCCAGCGACCGAGGATGGACAGCATTCCTCCTCATATTTCACCTGGACGTCCCAGGGCTGCAGCCATCCCAGCGGAGATAATCAGCCTTCTGCTAAATGGTTAATGTAATGAGCATAAGTTATCCTCCTATTATGCATTTGCCCCCCGTACCAGGGGCCCCGGGGTATAACGACTTAAGAAGATGTTGTAAATATGACCAATAATGCATGATAGCGTAAAATAACGTTCACCTCACTATGTTTCACTGCTGTGCAGGTCCTCTGTTTCCTGCACCGGTATAATAGTTGCACACTTGTATACATCATACTAATTTGAAGTATAATGTCTTAGATGGGGCTTTCAGCACAAGTACTCATGATAGCAAACACATTAAATGTAAATACTACCAGAAGAAAAGAAAATTGCTAAAAGAGGATTGTGTGGCTTGAAATGTTAAGATGCTTTATTAACCACCAAGAAATGATATCACACATACACTGCAAAAACTCAAAATCTTAACAAGAATATTTGTCTCATTTCTAGTTAAAATGACTCAATTTTAGTCAAAAAAAAATCTCGTTACACTTAAAACAAGACGCATCACTGGAAAAAACAACAATTTTCACCTGTTTTAAGTAGATTTTCACTTAAAATAAGTAGAAAAATCTGCCAGTGGAGCAAGATTTTTTTGCTTGTAATGAGAAGATAAATCTTGTCCCACTGGCAGATTTTTCTACTTATTTCAAGTGAAAATCTACTTGAAACAGGTGAAAATTGTCAAATAACAAGTTATTTTTCATAAGTGTAATGAGATTTTTTTGACTAAAATGAGACATTTTAACTAGAAATAAGAAATATTCCTGGTAAGATTTTGAGTTTTTCCAGTGTAAAGCTAAATAAGATTATTTAAAAGAGGACCCAAAAACATCCTGTCGTATTCTCCTGCAGCCACCCGTCCAGGGGTCGCAGCTCCCCCCTGCCCGCCTCCACCCAGAGGTGCTGCCGTGCGTCGAAATCCCTCCAGGCAGGAATCAAAACTTTGACAGGCCCGATCTTTAAAAGACAGAACGAGAGAACGCGTACCCTTGAAAGTGCGGTGAGGATGAACTGATTGTATGTAAATAGTTGGCCTCACTGCCGTGGGGGGGGGTTGGTTGTTGCACTGTCATTGTAAAACAGTTCCCCTCCGCTGCCCTCGCTGCGGGCAGGACGCCGCTCGGAGACACGGCCATCTGAGCTCCGTCAAACAATAAGTGAGCAGCGACAGCGTCGGTGTTATGCAGAGAACAGAGTGCAACCTGGCGTGAAAAAGCTGCAGCGGCTCCGGCCGCTCCTCCGGAGGTGGCGCGGCCAGCCGGACCCGGTGGCCACGGCGGCGGCGCTGCAAACTGCAGGGGTCACTGTGAAGGTCGCAGAGTGCTGCTACTCTGGGATGTTAATGCAAAGACTTCTCTGGATGGGAGAAGCGCTGCAGGCCAGATAACGCTGGGAGCCATGCAAATGAGCTGGAGGTTCTTTTCTTGGAAAGCTGCAGCAGCACGTCGCTCTCAGGAGCCTCAGAAACTCCCAGACCCGACACCGTGGTGTTACAGTACAGAGAGCAACTGCTGCATGCGTAAGTCTGTTAAATACGATGTGGTTAAAGAACAGGAGATGATGTTCTCCACTAGGGATGGGCGGTATGGACTAAAACATTTATCACAATCATTTCTGGCATTTATCCCGATAACGATAAAAATGACGATAAAAAAAATACCAATTCAACTCCACCTTTGCAATTATAAACACAAAAAAGTCATCAACCGGAATTTATCCTTCTTTCTTTCTTTCTTTCTTTCTTTCTTTCTTTCTTTCTTTCTTTCTTTCTTTCTTTCTTTCTTTCTTTCTTTCTTTCTTTCTTTCAGGCTCATTTCTTTCTTTCTTTAATCCTTTCTTTCTTTAATTCTTTCTTTCTTTCTTTAATTCTTTCTTTCAGGCTCATTTCTTTCTTTCTTTCTTTTTTTCTTTCAGGCTCATATCTTTCCTTCCTTCATTTACGTTGTGCGTCGATTTAACGCAGAACCATAAATCAGATTTACACAAAAAGTCATCAACTGGAATTTATCCTTCTTTCTTTCTTTCTTTCTTTCTTTCTTTCTTTCTTTCTTTCTTTCTTTCTTTCTTTCTTTCTTTCTTTAATTCTTTCTTTCTTTCAGGCTCATTTCTTTCTTTCTTTCTTTCTTTAATTATTTCTTTCTTTCAGGCTCATTTCTTTCTTTCTTTCTTTCTTTAATTCTTTCTTTCTTTCAGGCTCATTTCTTTCTTTCTTTCTTTCTTTCTTTTTTATTTCAGGCTCACATCCTTCCTTCCTTCCTTCCTTCCTTCCTTCCTTCCTTCCTTCCTTCCTTCCTTCCTTCCTTCCTTCCTTCCTTCCTTCCTTCCTTCACGTACGTTGTGCGTGGATTTAACCCAGAACCATAAATCAGATTTACACAAAAAGTCATTAACGGGAATTTATCATTTTTACCGCGAGATGACAAATTCTTACCGTGGGGAATTTTTTTGACGGTTTATCGTGAACGGTAAAGTATCGCCCATTCCTATTCTCCACAAACTTTGAGCTACTCTTGGAATATCTTTTCCACTTCTGAGACAGAATTTCAGCTATGAGGGGACTTGTGTCAGATCATCTAATCACATTTTTATGAAAACATTATTTAGGGCTCAAATATTAAACATATCAATTAAAACTGGTAATACAGTAGTGAATTAATATAGATTTGCTGCAGGTTTTACTGTCTTTCTGTTGAGAAACTACAGCATGTCTTGCAGGGTGTCTTTGAGTGGGTTGAAGAAAGGACCCAGAAACCTTAACAGCATAAAAGAAAAACAAATTAAAAAATGATCAGACAGGAAGGAACGGGAGTGAAACTGAGCAGATGGTAAGACAATGATCCTGGGAAGAGAACTAGGCGGTACATGAGAGGTGGGGGGGTAGTTACCGATGAGCAGCAAGTGAGAGCAACTGGAACCAGGTTTGGAGCAGAAAAGCACAAGAGAGTTGCATCCTAAAGCACCAGCGCAAAACTAGCTCTCTAGTTCGCTGTATGTCAACGTTTTTCTCCCCTAAGAAGTGAGCGTTTTCCAGAAAGGGCTGGACTTGCATTAGACATGGGCGATATGGACTAAAAAATGTATCACGATAATTTCTGGAATTTATCCCGATAACGATAAAAATGACGATAAAAAAATACCAATTCAACTCCACCTTTGTAACTATAAATCTATCACCACATTCAGTCTTTGGAGCCCCCAAATAACTGCTCTAAAAGAATACTAAATACTACTAAACTACACCAATTAAATTGAATTGATAAAAACCAATTAAATGAGTCTACCTGTACTGCAAAACTGTAATGACTCAAACTCCTCGCTCTCAGATCCACCATGTTTGTTACACAAAAACGTCATCAACGGGAATTTATCCTTTCTTTCTTTCTTTCTTTCTTTCTTTCTTTCTTTCTTTCTTTCTTTCTTTCTTTCTTTCTTTCTTTCTTTCTTTCTTTCTTTCTTTCTTTCTTTAATTCTTTCTTTCTTTCTTTCAGGCTCATTTCTTTCTTTCTTTCTTTCTTTCTTTAATTTTTTCTTTCTTTCTTTCTTTAATTCTTTCTTTCTTTCAGGCTCATTTCTTTCTTTCTTTCTTTCTTTCTTTCTTTCTTTCTTTCTTTCTTTCTTTCTTCTAACGCAGAACCATAAATCAGCTTTACACAAAAACATCATCAACAGGAATTTATCGTTTTTACCGCGAGATGACAAATTCTTACCGTGGGGAATTTTTTGGACGGTTTATCGTGAACGGTAAAATATCACCCATTCCTAACTTGCATGTTTTAATACTTTTCTCTGAGTAAACCAGCAAAGACAGAAAGATAGCTGCACTTCCTTACTTCTGCAGAAAATTGTAGGAAAAGCAAAATTTTCTGTCAACATGAAGATATTCTCCCAAACGCAGCTGTCCTCACTGAGCGTGCACATCGTGGCGTTGTAGTTGAGCTGAGTTGAGTTGAGTAAGCTTCTTTCTTCAACTTTTGTGTCACCTTGAGATCGTGCGCGATTAAACAGTCCCCCAGTCAACAATCGATAAATCTGGCCTGCCTCTCCGTCCCTGTTTTGTTTCTGCAAATGAAGTTGATGGATGAATGAGAGCCCCCCGCACCCGCCGCCACGACGTGCCGCGAAGAACCGCGTCAGTGTTTTCAGAACCAACGGGACGCAGTGACGGAGACAGCGACACGGTGGAGGTGCAGGTTTGGTAGCAGCAGTACTCGAGTTGTAAAAAAAATCAGAGGGGATGGTGGATTTTATCATACGGGGACAGATAATTTGTGCTGATTACAAATAATATAATATATTACAAATAATAGCAGTGACCAAAACACCTGCAGAAATACTGCAGGAATTACATTAAATGCAGCCTACTGTAAGCTTTAAATATCTACTGGGCTTACATCAAATACATCAAAACACAACAATAAAAAACAGTTTTCTGAACTTATCAATATGACTCTGTCCTTCACAGGATAAGTAAAATGGATCACTGCAAAAACTCAAAATGTTAACAAGAATATTTGTCTTATTTCTAGTTAAAATGTCTCATTTTAGTAAAAGAATCTTATTACACTTAAAACAAGACTCATCACTGGAAAAAACAACAATTTTTCACCTGTTTCAAGTAGATTTTCACTTGAAATAAGTAGAAAAATACGCCAGTGGAACAAGATTTTTTTGCTTGTAATGAGAAGATAAATCTTGTCCCACTGGCAGATTTTCCTACTTATTTCAAGGGAAAATTTACTTGAAACAGGTGAAAATATTTTTCTGGTGGTGACTCTAAATGTTGAAATAGCAGTAAAACCACATTCATTGATGAAATGACATAATGGATGGAAAGGGGGGATGGCAGTTTTACAGGGGGGATGATTTGGACCGTTTTTATTTCAGGGGGGATGCCATCCCCCCTCATCCCCCCTCAACTCCAGGACTGGGTAGCAGGACACAGGAGCAAGAATCAACTCTTAGGACAGCTTAATATTTAATCACCCCGTCCCCCACTGGTAACCCCAAACCCCACGATCCCTCCTGGACAAGCAAGTGGAAGAGAGGGAGTGACTCTATCTTTCAAACCGTCTTCTGCTTGGACTGAGTGTGAATTAAGAGAGACAGGGGAAAAAGGGGGGTGAGATGAGTGTGGGGGGTGACGGACAACAAGATGACCGCGAGCAGCAGACAGAGACGGACGGGTGAAAGAGAAATGGTGGCATTGAAGTCTTCTTCATGGCGTAGCGGAGCTTGGCGGCTGCATGACGAGGCAGGTGGGAGACGGAGGAGGATGTTGTAGATGTTCATGAACGTTAAAATAGAGAATAACCTGCGTGGACTTTTACATGTTCCCACCATGCCTGCTTGGCTTTGCTCCAGATTCCTCCCACAGCCCACAAACATGCAGGTGTGTGTGTGTGTGTGTGTGTGTGTGTGTGTGTGTGTGTGTGTGTGTGTGTGTGTGTGTGTGTGTGTGTGTGTGTGTGTGTGTGTGTGTGTGTGTGTGTGTGTGTGTGTGTGTGTGTGTGTGTGTGTGTGTGTGTGTCCACTGTGTGTCTGTGGCTGTGTGTCCACACTGTACGTGTGGCCCTGTGATGGACTGGATGGATGGATGGATGGATGGATGGAGGGATGGAAGGAGGGATGGATGGATGGAGGGATGGATGGATGGATGGATGGATGCATGGATAGATGGATGGATGGATGGATGGATGGATGGAGGGATGGATGGATGGATGCATGGATAGATGGATGGATGGATGGATGGATGGATGGATAGAGGGATGGATAGAGGGATGGATGGATGGATGGATGGATGGATGGATGGATGGATGGATGGATGGATGGATGGATGATGGATGGATGCATGGATGGATGGATGGATGGATGGATGGATGGATGGATGGATGGATGGATGGATGGATGGATGGATGGATGGATGGATGGATGGATGATGGATGGATGGATGGATGCATGGATGGATGGATGGATGGATGGATGGATGGATGGATGGATGGATGGATGGATGGATGGATGGATGCCCACCGTATCTCAGCTGTCAATCAAAGACAGACAGGACAAACTCCAGCCACAAAGAGATAACGATGGAACGATGGATTATATTACTGGATTATATTACTGGATTATATTACTGGATTATATTACTGGATTATATTACTGGATTATATTACTGGATTATATTGATGGATTATATTGATGGATTATATTGATGGATTATATTGATGGATTATATTACTATCTTGGCACAAAACCTGCTTTGGCATTTAAAAGAAAAAACCCGGCAGGATTTATTAAAGAGGCGTATTGATAAGCCACTTGAGTGGAACGGGAAATTGTCCATCTTCATAATTCTACGTCACTTTCAGGACCTTCAGGGTTGCTGAAAGAAAGGAAAACATCTACTCTGTGACAGGACTGGTGTATTATTGATTGGGATTAAGCTATAAAGTCGAGGTCAAACTTCAGATAATTTTTTTTTTCGGTCAATAGATAGATTAAACCATGCAATGTATATTGATTTAAAGTACTTCTTATTATTCTTTTTCGAATAAATAATATAAAACATTCCCATCTTTTTTAGCAGAACAAACTATGTGAAGAAATTTTGAAAAAATACAACTTTCAGGTCCGTTCCTCTTTGCAGGGAAGATCTTCATATGTACACAAAATAATAACCAAGTGCTCATCATAGATGTACTTGGAGGCTTATATTGGTTGTTCTTATTGCTGCATTTCTGGAAATTGCTTGAAAGGAGCCAGAGGAACTCATTGTCCAATGTATTACATAAGAGTATGGGGACATTTTTCAGCTTATAAGCCATTTTCTCCAAGTTAAATGTATTTTTTTTCCGTTGATGTCCATTGAGTATCCAGTATGACTTATTTCTTTTTCGGTGAATCTTAAAGTAGTAATCTTTAGTAGATTTAGATGTTGAAATGTGTGTATAATCTTGACAAATCAGTGCATAAATCACATGGCGCACCAAACATATCAGCATATCAGCCGTTACCAGTCAGCCCACCTACGGCCTCAAGATGACTTTCACGTCAATTCGTTTCTTACCGTCACAAAGCCTGAAGGAGCTCAGGATGAAAAAATCCAGGGGAGAGCGCAAGAAGGGCGATAAAGGTAGGCACGCAGATGGGCCGGCGGGACCCCCGGCTCGTCCCGGAGGAGATGCAGGCAGCCAAGTTCAGCAAGCCACCCAGCTCCGCGTCAGCACTTTGGAGAGAAACTGGGAAAAGTGCTGAGGTGGCAACCACATGGGGAGATGAGGTGAAGTGGTGAAAATTTAACCACCCTGATGAAAGTTTAAGTGTGCATGCTAAACAGGAGAGAGAGGGGGCGGTGGAGGTTAAATCCAAAGGATGGCAGGAAAGTGACTGTTTGAGGGACTTTGTCTTCTTTTTTTTTTCCCTCCCCTCACATCTGCTTCTCCAACTCCAATGTGACTCTAATTTCATCTGACACCTCAGGATGCAGCACAGCCCTCCTCTGACCCTGGCTTTACCTCAAAAGTAACAACCCCCCCACCCCCTTCCAGTTTTCTGGTTCTTGATAATTAGCTGCAAGGATGCAGTTTTTTCTCAAGGACACGCGCAGCATCCCTGTGCACTGCAGCCTGACTGATGTACACGCCGGAGCCTGGCAGCACTTTTACGGACCGCCTTTCACACAAAACTGCTTCGGTCGCCCGGCTACCTCTGGGGTCTGCGAGCGGGGGAGAGGTAGAGTCAAACACCGTGATTACATAAGGATGGGTAACAGGCTCGCTGTGGGGGTGCGTGCTCACTAAACAGTGTTGATGCAGTCTTTCACAGGCCTGATGGGGTGTTGATTATGATGAGCTCACCCACAAGGACCAGATGCCGAAATGGATCCTAATGTGCGTTTTTCTGCCTTTGTCTCTCCCTCTCATTTCCCTTCTTTCTCTGCCTCCACTTTGGCCGCCTCTGCCGTGTGTTCATCAAAATTACATCCCATTCTCCCCCTCTGCTCCCTCGCCTCTTTTTCCTTGTCCCCGCTCATCCGTCCCACTGGCTTTCAGGTGCGGTGCGAGCCTCCAGCATCTTCCCCATCCTCAGCGTCATCCTGCTCTTCATGGGAGGCCTGTGTATAGCTGCCAGCGAGTTCTACAAGTCACGCCACAACATCATCCTCAGCGCGGGGATCTTCTTTGTGTCTGCAGGTGAGTCGAGCAGCAACCAAGGCGAAGAAAGATTCGTACAAGAGAGCATGAGGCCGATTTCATCTGCTCACTACTTATTAAAGGAGCATGAGGCAGGATTGAGGCAGGATTTATGAAAAAAAATGCGTATACGTTTTAAGTTTTCTAGTAATAATGTCAGATGAAGCGTTCCAAACCAAAAAGAATGAGCCCTTAAGCGTATCTCTCCGTTGCATTGAACAGCCTGTGTGCTGCAAAATGTGCAGCGTCATGTGACGTCACATCCGCAGGACAGCGCGGGAAATTCCGGCCCGGAATTGCAGCACATTTTGCAGCACACAGCCTGTTCAAGGCAACGGAGAGATACGCTAAAGGGCTCATTCTTTTTGGTTTGGAACGCTTCATCTGACATTATTACTAGAAAACTTAAAACGTATACGCATTTTTTTCATAAATCCTGCCTCATGCTCCTTTAAAGGAAATCATTTTAAAAACATGCGGTTGGATTTCTCCAAAGATGCATTCAGGTCGATTTCCTCATTTCACTGATTTTTCTTTGTCCATTCTCAGACATAAGAAGGAAAAAAAACAGCTTAACTTAAAACAGGAACTATTCAAACGTTAAATGTACTCATTATTTAGTAGGATAAAGTTCATCTTTAAGTTCTGTACCTGATTCTTCTTCTGCCACCGTCATCTCTTTTGAGCGTTGAGATGCTGCAGTTTTTAATCTCTCCCTTATCCAGACTTTCTGCATCGTTACCAGACAAAAGATAAGATTTTAATCATAACTTGCCTCTTCTAGGGATATTTCACTCCCCGTGTTGCGTCGTGGTATCTCTGCGTTACAGTTCCTTTAGTTTAAAGGCTCACGGCCACACTGAGTTGTTCTTCCTCTGCGATCAGCAAATTGTTGTTCGAGAGGTCGACACCTCGTCCACAACCATAACAGTGATCCCAAACAGGTTTTTTTTCTATTTCTAAAATTCAGTTAGTTCATGTAAAGTTAATTAGTCATTTTCAAGTTCTATTTTTAGGGACCGAGCACCAGCAAGGCTTATGCGAAGCCCTATTGAAATCGGAAAGGTTATTATTATTATTATTTTATCCGAAAACAATTGCGTTTTTGAGGCGCATAACTTACTCGAAAAGTTGTGAAACTTGGCACGCATGTCCCACGTGGTGAAAAATTACGTATTCTAATAGTGTCAAAAAGGGGCGTGGCCTAATGGCTCAACAGCGCCCCCTAGAAAACTTTGTGCCTCAAGCCCCACAATACGGTTTGACGTAGATGCACGAAAATCGGTACAAACCTGTATCATGGCGCAACTTAAAGAAAAGTCTCTTGGCGCCATGGCCGAAACCGAACAGGAAGTCAGCCATTTTAAATTAATCGTGTCATTTTGGCGCAATTTTATGCCATTTTCACGTGTCATACTTTAACGAACTCCTCCTAGCAGGATCGTCCGTTCGACATAAAACTCGCTCAGGAGACACAAAAGACGTTAACGATGAAAAGTTATCAAAATCGTGAGTTTTCGTGAAATGGCGTGGTAGTGGCGCCGCGTCAAACTTCAACGCTAAACAGGAAGTGAGAGTCGTGGGTGGTGTCATCGGACTCTGTTTTGAGTCATTGACCATAATTGGTGAAAATTAGCCCTGCCCTTTCTTCTGATTTGTTGTCCCTATTTTCTACTATAACTTTTGAATGGTTTGACATAGAGAGTCATGGGTGGTGTCATCAGACCTGGTTTTGAGTCCTTGATCTCAATTGGTGAAAATTGCACGCGCAAGGTCCCGTTCATCGCTGCTTGGAGCTTTAATTTTATATTATTTCTTTTGATAAGTGGATCATAAACAGTGATTGAATTTGGCAGCGTTCAGCTCTCTTGACGTCTTTAAAACTGAAAATATATATTTATTCGATTTAAGAAGATAAAATACAGTCACACAGTGCACTTCCATCCAAAGAACAATTAATTCCAATTGAATCCAAAAATTCATATAAAACCTTTTTAAAACCTGCCTAACTAAGGAACCTTACAGATTGCATTTAATGTTGACTGCATAAGAGACTGGTCGATGGTTTAGAAGAAGCTGTTGGCACCGCCGGCTCAGACAGCTCAACAGGACAGAAACAGTCACAACACGTATCAGGTTCAACACCCCAGAGGCTGGAGGTAAAGGACCTGAGTCCTGACTCAGAAACCTGGGGCGGTTGTCATGTTCTTCTATTAATACTGACTGAAAAGCAACTTTTCAAATAGCTCTTTTGTACCGGGCCTTTTTTTTTCTGCCTCATGTCTGAAATTACCCAAAACAGGCGGAGTACATCCCCACAAGTATAAGGGTTGCGTCTATAATCTTGGTCTCAAAGTAAAGCTACAGGACTGTCTCAGAAAATTAGAATATTGTGATTTTCTGTAAGAAAACTCAAATATCCTATCTCAAAAAATTAGAATATTCTGGGAATCTTAATCTTAAACTGTAAACCATAATCAGCAATATTAAAATAATAAAAGGCTTGCAATATTTCAGTTGATTTGTAATGAATCCAGAATGTATGACATTTTTGTTTTTTTAATTGCATTACAGAAAATAAAGAACTTTATCACAATATTCTAATTTTCTGAGACAGTCCTGTATGTGTGTACCAAAAAATCACATCACTTTCAGCAAAAAACACCTCTGAATCATGTGATAGTAGCAAAAAACCGGCGCACAACAACAAATATGTCCAATAACTATTTACAGTTTACTTCTAAGTGGTAAAACTATGCGCTTTTTTCATGTTTTTAATACATATCCATGTAATTGCTCGGGGATTGAATTGTGTTTCATTCGGGGTGACAGTGCTGGTAGAAACTTTTAGCTGAGTTTCTGCCCCTCATTTCGGTACGCTACATGTCAGTATCGGTAGTTTGTCTGTACTCAAGAGTAACTGGCAGCCCCCCCTGCAGGGGCCTGGGTAAGTTGCAGTTTCCAGCTCTCTCAAAGACGACTTTAAGGTACGCAGCTCTAGATTAAACCATGGAGATGGCTTCCTCAGACTTTTTCAGAGGGAAGGGATCATAGTACCGTCAACAAGACCGTCATCCTGTTAGAAATCAACAACCAAACAGTCTTCTTAAATAAGAGCACGCCCTGATAGACACCGGCTATTAGTTAGTCAATGTAAATTCAAAAGATGTTTAAACAATCAAAGGTACAAAGAAAATTCCAGATAAAAACAGATTATAACAGATAAAAAGATCAATTACAAAGCCAGCGCTGACATGTCTGATTGTCGGTCATCTCATGCAGCAAAGTCACTTCTTCATTCCTCTTCTGTCTCTTCATCATGTTGCTAGGCAAAAAGTCACCCATTGGGACTCATCTCTAAAAATATGGTGTCCCTGACACACTTTCGCTATGATCCATCTTTCAAGATACATACCATCACCAAAAAAGTCTGTGCACGACTTACCTAACAGGTTGAAGTATATGCTGTATGTTGTGTGTGTAAGATGAGCTGAAGGTGTGAAGCTGAAGGTGTGAAGCTGCAGGTATGAAGCTGAAGGTATGAAGCTGCAGGTATGAAGCTGCAGGTATGAGGCTGCAAACAGGAAGTTGCAGACATGAAGCTGCAGGTTGGAAGCTGCAAACAGGAAGCTGCAGACATGAAGCTGCAGGTATGAAGCTGCAGACATGAAGATGCAGGAAGGAAGTTGCAGGTATGAAGCTGCAGACAGGAAGCTGCAGGTATGAAGATGCAGGAAGGAAGTTGCAGGTGTGAAGCTGCAAACAGGAAGCTGCAGACAGGAAGCTGCAGACATGAAGATGCAAGAAGGAAGTTGCAGGTGTGAAGCTGCAAACAGGAAGCTGCAAAAAGGAAGCTGCAGACAGGAAGCTGCAGGTATGAAGCTGCAGATATGAAGATGCAAACAGGAAGCTGCAGGTATGAAGCTGCAGAAATGAAGCTGCAAACAGGAAGCTGCAGGTATGAAGGTGCAGAAATGAAGCTGCAAACAGGAAGCTGCAGGTATGAAGGTGCAGGTATGAAGCTGCAGACATGAAGCTGCAGGTATGAAGGTGCAGACAGGAAGCTGCAGGTATGAAGATGCAGATATGAAGCTGCAAACAGGAAGCTGCAGGTATGAAGGTGCAGGTATGAAGCTGCAGACATGAAGTTGCAGGTATGAAGCTGCAGGTATGAATATGCAGACAGGAAGCTGCAGGTATGAAGCTGCATATTAGTGAATAATGCCATCAGCTCATCTAATATGTTGCGTTGTTTTCTCTTCATCTTTTTCCTCCAACTTCACGTGGACCACAACTCTCCGTCCGCCCTGCATCTTCTGCCCTGCATCTTCCGCTCCATCAGGTCTGAGCAACATTATCGGGATCATCGTGTACATATCAGCCAACGCAGGAGACCCTTCAAAAAGCGACTCGAAGAAGAACAGCTACTCGTACGGCTGGTCCTTCTACTTCGGTGCCCTCTCCTTCATCATGGCTGAGATGGTAGGCGTCTTGGCGGTGCACATGTTCATCGACCGCCATCGACAACTGAGGATAGGGGCCCGAGCAGCCGACTACCTCCAAGGCTCAGCCATAACGCGGATCCCCAGCTACCGCTACCGCTACCGGCGCGGCTCTCGCTCCTCTTCCCGCTCCACGGACCCGTCACATTCCCGCGACGCCTCGCCGGTGGGCCTCAAGGGCTTCAGCGCGCTGCCGTCCACAGAGATCTCCATGTACACGCTTCCTCGGGACACGCTCAAGTCCTCCGGGACGCCCACCGCCACCTACAACTCTGAGAGGGACCACAACTTCCTTCAAGTCCACAACTGCATCCAGAAGGACCTGAAAGACTCGAGCCATACCAACACAGCCAACCGCCGCACCACGCCTGTATGAGGGAGCCGGCGCAGGCCCGGCGAGCCCGGCGGCGATCAGGAGACACGGGAACCCCTGTGGGTGCAGTACGCCCCCCGGGAAAAGTTGGATTTCCATGTTTATAGACATTGTTTTTTCTTTGTTTTGTTTTGGGGTTTGTTTCTTTTGTTTTTTCAGCTGCATGACTTTTCCATTACCATTGTTGAGAGTTTCAACAATTCTGCCGTGTTCCTGGATCGAAGGGCAGAAACGTCTGGGACAGACGGTCCGGAGTGATATGTCTTTTTATTTTATTTTATTATTTTTCTGCGCAGGGTTTGTTCATGAGGTTCAGGGCGCCGGACAGCGGGGGGGCGGGGGAACGGGGGGGCATCTGCGAAGTTCACGACTGACTCCATGTCTTCATCACTTTTTGGTTTAAGCCCGACGAATTTGTTGGGAGCGACATGTCGCGCTCCCCCTCAGCTCCGACATACACGACCTCTTTTATTCACTGAGTCATTCGTTCATCTTTTTTTTGCATTAAAACTGTGAATTTTTACAGCTTGGGATTCATTATAGGATTATCCCAATCTGTAATCTCTAACAAAGGTACTACACAAACACCACCAGTCAGACGTTTGGACGTAGATTCCCATTTGTTTGAATGAGGAAGGGTGTCCAAACTTTTGACTAGTAGTGTAAATATATATATATATAAATATATATACATATATGCATATATATATGTATATATAATTAACTTTTATAAATAAATTATTATGTTAATCAAGAGATAACAGACTTTCCTGAAGCAAAAAAGCAACAAAAAAAAAGTTAACTAAACTCAGTGCTGTTGGGATCGTGAGGAAAGACTCTTAATATCTGTTCATTCAAAGATCACGAAGAAGAGCGGTTCCTTTAGGTAGCGACAGTTCATCAGCTGATGCCATCAGAGACAAACAGTCAACCGTAGAGTAATATCTATTCTTTTTAATCGAACCTTCTCCTCTTTTTCTCAGTCTCTGTTCTCTTTCTTTTATTTTGGAGGGCGGGGCGGGAGGGGGGGGGGCAGAATGAGCCAATCAAACGGAGTCAAAGCTCGCCAGGGCCAAGACTCCTAACGTGACTTCTGCCAAATAAAAAGGAGGGAGCAGAGGGCCAGGAAAAGAAGAGGACGCCAGACACAAAAAGAAAAACAAGTTAAATACGAAATAGAAACAAGAACAGCTAAGTGACTCAATTTCAGAAATTAAATGCATGCTATAAATTTACAGCAAATCTGCTCTTGAGAAACTTAAGTTTTAAAGTTTAATAATTATAAGGGGAAAAAAAAAAGCAAAGGCGCTAGAGTATTAATGTTCTCATGTGTGTTTTCTTATGTTTTTTATTTAGCTCATTTTATCTCATTACATTTTGAGACAAGCCAAACAATCTACTTTGAACAAAACTGCTTTTTTAAACGGTTTGGTTGATTTCTTTATAAATATACAAATATATGTATGTATGTGTTTTATTTTGTTTTTAAAACTCACACAGCCTTAGTCATTTCTTTGTTTCTTTTTGATTTTTAATGTGCTGTTCAAATTAAAAATGAAATCTTTAAAGGTGCCAAAACCGAATGATCCTATACTTGGATGCATCAAGTCCTGATGAATAAAATACAAACCCTAGGGGGAACAACCCACCATGTTTTATTGTGTCTGTAACACGTCCACCTGCAAGGCTCTGCCCCTTCCTGGTGTCGGCCCTCTTGATGGAAATGAAAGTGTCCTTTTTCTTTCTATTCATGCAGGTTTCTTTCCTTCTCAGGTTTCTCATGTGATGCACCAGAAAGTAAACAGTTACAACTACAAAAGAAAAGATGACAGGATGTTGTAATTATGAGGATGAATCAGTTCTAATTACCACGGACCGAGGGAATCGAACCAGAACCCTTCTTGCTAAGAATTTAGGCCTTTTTCCAATACTCCCCCTACCCCTCGTTTTCATCACTACCCCTAAATTCTGCGCGTTCCCGTGAGGGTAGTGGTGTCCCAATTCCTCTTTTCACCTAGGGGTAGTGAAGAAAACTAGTGTAGTGGCTATGAATCTGTCCCTACGGATCGAGGGTTTTCGGATGCTCACTAGTTTTCGAGGGACAGAACAATTTCCCAGAATGCTTTTCGTCGTCATTTGTGGACTGAATCAAAAAAAAAACATGGCCGACATTTCTTATTTTTTAGTGAATAAAATCAATATTTTGAGTTAGTTTCTGCATAAAAATGCGTTTTGATTACATTTCTAGCGAGAAATATATATTTTACTTTCATAATATTTACTCAATGAATGTACATAATCACTAGTTTGCCCGTTTGCCGAAGATCACGCCAGAATAAAGGCTGATTTATGGTTCCGCGTTACACCAACGCAGAGCCTACGGCGTAGGTTACGTACCCTTCGCCGTAGGCTCTGCCTCGATTTAACGCAGACCCATAAATCAGCTCCCGAGCCGGCAGGCAGAAATCCCGAAATTTTCGGAGCAAATTTCTTAACAGGCGTAGCTACAACTGTTAGATTTCATCTATTAAACCAACATTTATCTTCCTAAATGATTTATTTCAGCCAGCGGTAATTCTCCACAGAGCTGCGATCACGTCTGTACTCCGGCTGCTGCTGCTCCGAGCCGGCGGCTCTTCTCATATCCGAAAACATCGGGTCAAATTTCTTAACAGGCGTTATTTGGATAAACTGAGCCCAGGTTGGGGATCTTAACGGTTACTTTTACGCCTGAAAAAATATTAAAACTTAATAAAGTGGCATATTAACAGCGCTACAGCTGAAATTAAAACAGCTTTTGGCTCTCAGGTTCCTGATATGGTGTGACGTATGTGCAAACGTAACTACGCAGTCGCTTACGTACCCGAACGTAAACCACGCAGTGACGTAGCAAGCAAAATTTAGGGGTGGTGCTGAAAAGTAGGGGTAGTGGGAGTATTGGGACAGGACCCTGGGAAGATTTCAAGTGCCCTAAAATCTGTGGCTTCTTTTTTAGGGCTAGTGGTAGTGAGGGAGGGCTAGTGGAAGAAAGTAGGGGATGTATTGGGATTGGCCCTTAATATCCCAGTTAGGAATTAAGAGCTGAGAGTAATTTTAATAATTTAAAGATAATTTGGTTGTTGTATTTAAAGGGTTTGTGGTTTGCAGCCTGAAACAGCCTTCATTCATGGACGACCTCTGACTCCGAGCCGCCCCGCTGGGCCGAGGCCAGAGCTGGCACCGGATTGGCCGTCGTAGCTCTGGCAGAACTACAAGAGCGACATCTGAGACCTTCACTTAGCACGTGTAATGGTCGACTTTATGACAAGCTGAATTAGATACAGACTGAGAAAGTAGAAGGCTGTCTGGGAGAAAAAGCTCAGCTTTATTTTGCATCTGAAGGAACCTCAATACTTCTGGATCAACGTCGCTGACAGAAACAAGTGGAGTCACTCTGGGATAACACACAGCCTGACTGAAATGTAAAATATGTCCCTAACTCTGCCGTTTTACGCAGCGCCTCCGAGCATAAAGCATGATCTATAATCAGTATGCAGAACTTCTTCCTCTGCAATCAGACACGGCGATGGGCATGTTGGGAGAAATATAGAGCTGCTGTTCCTTGTTCAAAGACACTTAAATGTGTTGATTGACGAGGGAATGAAAGCACCAATCTTCATTTTACTGACGGAGCGACAGCTCCGCCCGACCAGCTCCGGTTTATGTTTAACACCCTGGAAAAACAACCATGTACCAACTGTTTAGACTTTTTATTACCTGCCAGTTAAGAGGAAACTTGAAAGACCTGATTGTCCTCTGAAGTCCTGAAGTTCAACTTTGTTTCTTTTCTGTAATTCTGAGGTTAGAAGTAGAGTAGCTGTTCCTGAATTTAACAGAAAAAGTGATATCTATATATTCTTCTGTTGTACACTAAGAAGTTCTCAGAAACTCCCCATAAGACAAACATCGATGGCCGTAACTACGGTGGCCGAGACCCGCCATTGCTGCAAATAAAATAAACGCTGCAAACAAAAAGAAATGCAGCTGCGAATAAAGAAACGCTGCAAATAAAATAAAAAAACGACACAATAAAAAAGCCACAACGGAAGTGAATTACCGGGGACTATTTTTGCCGATGCACCGATGTTGCACATTAAAAATGACACGTAGCGACGTTGAACACTGACCTTTTCACTTATTTTCTCGTTCGTTGTTCTTCTTATTCCTCGCTCTTCTTATTTCTTCCTTTTCACTTACGTCCTCTTCGTCTTGTTCTTCTCCTCTCACATAAAAAACACCGGTGCATCAGCAAAAATAGTCCCCAGTAATTCACTTCTGTTGTGGCTTTTTTATTTGCGTCGGTTTTTTTTTATTTGCAGCGGCATTTATTTTATTTGCAGCAGGGTTTCTTTACCGTATATTTGCAGCGTTTCTTTTATTTGCAGCGGCATTTGTTTTTATTTGCAGCCTTTATTTTATTTGCAAAACGTTTATTTTATTTGCAGCAGCGTTTCTTTTTATTTGCAGCGTTTCTTTTATTTTCAGCAATGGCGGGTCTTGGCCACCGTACGTAACGCTGCCAGGTCTATTTCTACCCAGAGGGAACATCCACCACCGGTCTACTTCACCTCGGTGAAGGCCTCGCGTTCAGGGCCTCTTGTCTGTGTTTGTGTTTGTGCATGAAGTCCTCACACGCCGTAAGCTTCTGAAATAATGTGGTGGAAGATATTTTTTTTTTTATTGAACGTTTAATTAACCAGGTAAGTCAATTGAGAACAGTTTCTCATTTACAATGACGACCTGGGCCTGGGTCAGATTACTAAAATGCAGCAGTAAATAAAAAGATTTTCAATGTTGATTTAAAGCAACTGAGAATTTCAGCAGCCCTGATGCATTCTGGGAGTTTGTTCCACAGGTGAGGAGCTTAAAAGATGAGCTGCGTCCGAAATTCCATACTTTCACCCTAATGAGTATGCAAAATTAGTATGCGAAACTTTTTTTAGTGCGTCCGAAACATTAGAACGTACTCAATAGTAGCTCTATCCATACTCATTCCGGAGAAATGTATTAGTGTGGATTGATGGACACTAGCCGAGCAGAAACTTCCCACAATGCAATGCAGCAGCGTTTGGTTGCTAAGTGATACGCATAGTCATAAGTATAATATTAAGTAAAAATAATATTATTATATAATATTAATATTATAATATTCATATATAATAATATTATATAATGTCATCTTATTTCGGCCAGAATAAACGGGAAAGAGCGGAGCGGAGCTGCTACTGCTGCTGTGACACGTCACTTCTTGACGTGACGTGTGCGCTCTTTATAGTACGTCCGAATTGATGCACACTACTGATATTTACTCAAAAGTGTGCCAAATTTAAGTATACTTTTTAGTATATACTGTTTAGTATGGCATTTCGGACGCACCGATGGACTCTGCCTCAAGCAATAATTCATCAATACAACAGGAAGGTTAAAGGCTTTGATCAGGAGATCTCAACAATTAGTCCAATAGAATTGCCTTGAAGTGTGAAGCATCCCTTTCATAAATAAATAAATAAATACAATCAAGATATATTCAGCTTGTGCAATATTCTATTTTTAATAACAAGCGATGGTGTAAAACTAGACCGTGAGACCTCAAATCACGACAGGTAAGTGAATTAAGGGGGAAAATATATTAATATATTTATATTTTTATTTCTTCTGGTTGGTTTTCAGCTCTGACTGAAATAGTACCAATATGTGAAATAGGTTTATTAGCTGGAGGCCTCAAAGTCCGGCTCACCTGGAGCTGAGGAAAATGAGAACTAGAAGAATGTCTGTACGACCTGTTTTCAGTCTGACCATCAGATCAAGTAAGATAGAGATCAGGGGAGTTGGCGTTAGGAGCAAACTTGGTAAATAATGATAAAATGGGAAGAATATAACCCCAAAATGAACAAGAAAAGATGCAATAATACCAAAACGACAGTTAAAGTCCACTAAGACCCCCAACATTATCGCTAAATTTATGTAAACGTGTTCAAAACTGTGATCCAAACTGATTATAGTCTGTGAAGAGTCACAGTATCGTCAAATATAAAATCAAAACTTGTACTAAATTACCTTAAGCAATAAAAGACTACAGACAGACATTATTTATCTTGAAAAAAATCTAACTTTAAGAAATAAAATATCCATAGTGGGGGAAAAATATCAGAAAATAACAAAAACTTGGAGGTCAGAGTTACTGTGCCCTCTGTGTGACCTCAGCGGAGGTTCTGGGACAGAAAGGTGTGCAGCCACCTGAGAGAGGCTGCACACCCACCAGGAGAGCATCTCTACTCTAGAAACAAAAGCTGTGCGTATGGAGCTCTACAGCGAAGGTATTTTTATTTTATTTCCTCTCCGAGTGTGGAAACGCTGAAACTGTGTGTCTGCTTCTCTGCTGACCCGAGAACAGTTGCTGACTGCGCTTACCCCGGGTTATTTCTGGGTCAAGTAAAGTTGAGTGGCAACAGAGGGCTATAGGCACGGTCATCGGCTATAAGAGAAAAATAAATAAATCAGTGGAGCAGACATAGTCGGGGGTGACATGTACGCACCTCCTGAACTGCTGATACAAGCAGCGAGAAGTGTCACCGTTTCCTGCATAACCAATGAAAAACGGGCCGCATTCAAAGTCAGAACTGTGTCACTGCATTTTTTTTTTTAGCAAATCATGTGAAGCTTTTAAATGAAAGGCTACGGGTCGGGACACGAAGTGCTCCTGGCCGGGCAAAGCTTGGCCCTGTGGTGGAGCGACAGGAGACGGAGTGAAGCCCTGGTGCAGCCCACGCCCGTGCACCCGGAGCACCGTGTCCGGGAATACTGATGCCGTGGTGCAGGGGCGTAGCAGCCGCCTGCAGGGCCCCCGGGGGGGCACCCGGGTTCTGTGCCACCCACAGATTTATCTGATGTCCTACAACTTTGAGACAAAATAAATCAAATTAAAAAACTACAACTTGAATGTAGAAGGTCAAACCAAAGCATATCAGATGGTAATTGAGATGATGAAAGTGAGACGTTTTTTTTAATTTTGTGAAAACAATTTATCATTTTCTCAGAAGGCTGTAAAACTAGGCGGTACTTTCTTAAAGGGGACCTATTATGGCATCTAATGCCTATTTTAAACAGGCCTTGAATGTCTTAAAAACAAGCTCTTGATTGTTTTTGCTAAATAAATTAGAAATTCAGCCTCTGAGCCATGTCTTTATCATCACAGTCTCTAACCTCATTATCTATGAGGGATTCTGAGTGGGCGGGGCTATGATAATGAGGCTCTGTGCTGATTGGCTGCCTGAATGACGCGATACAACGCTACGAAAATATGGCGGAAGCTCCGGCCGGCGGAGTTACACCGTGTCCTAACTGCATGCGATGCGAGTGAGCATCAGCGACAAAATCAATTCCATTGCTTTATCTTCTATTGGACTGTCCTAACTGGCCGCAGCGACGCAGCGCTGCGCAGCGCGGCGTGCCGTTTTGAGCTGAACATTTGTCGGACGCCCTGCTTCTATTTTCTTCCTGTCGCTGGCGTTGAAAGCCGGTTGAAAGCGCTGTAGGAAACGGTCATGGATGAGGAACGGCTGATCCAGTTAGTTGAAATGAGAAGTTATCTCTATGATTCCTCCTCATTTCACTACAAAAACTTCAATAAAGTGGCAGCTGCTGGAGGGAGATGGACAGAGAGCGTCCGATGTCACGCAGTGCGACACGATAGTCGGACGCTCACATGCAGTTACACGGTGTTTAGTTGTGGGCGTGGTTTGCATTTTGGTTACGTAACGAAAATCAGCAGAATCTGAACGGCTCGTAGATCCACATCACACTGGATGGATCATCCGGGCGGCTGTACAGACACTGCAGAATTTGGTTGCTTTCCTTCTTCTCTGAGATGGCAGGCTGAGGGGAGACCACTTTATATATGTTAAAGCAAGAAAAAACATGTTTTTCATAATAGCTCCCCTTTAAGATGAAACATTTCCTCACTTTCAACACTTTCCAAAGTTGTTCTGTGAATAAAATACCTAAATATTTATCATTTATCATTGTGGGTACAACACTGACAGACAGTCATCAGGCCGAGAAACGCCCAGGGATGGACCAGTTGTCTCCCGTGGGCTCCTGGTCCCCTCCGACCTCCTGTCGGGCTCGTTGCCATGGCAGCGCCTCCTCCCATCTCCATCCCCTGCAGGCCGGACCGCTGCTGAGTCCGTGCCAGCTGGACGGCGGCAGCACCGCAAATAAAAAACACGCAGATGCACACGCACACACACGTGTGCGCAGGGCGACCGAAACACACCCGCAGCAGTCACATAAATCAAACGCTTGGCCGTCCTCTCTGCGCGCGCAGCGTCCGCCCCGGTTACCTGGCAACCGTCCCACCGACAACAGCTGCTGCCACAGCAACGGTGCACAATGCAGGCTTTCCCCTTCCCAGTCCGACTCTTGTTAGTATTTATTTGACAAGACAGAAGACGAAATAAACCAGAAACAGAGCGTCACACAATGCATTTAACACGGCATGGAATTTTAATGAATGCATGGACGTAATCAGAAGCGTTGAATGTATGGGCTCAAATTATATGGGCCATACCTGCCAACATTGGGCTGTGAAAAATAGGGAGATTTTCTGGGGTAGCGGTTGGAATGCTCCACTCACAACATCCCCGCCCTGATATAAACAAGGCGACTTTTAATTAGCTTTAAATCCATAGCTACAATGAAATGTGCTAAAATGTAACTCCCAAAATTATTCTACAGCCTTCTTGGAGCCAAATAAGTTTAGTATTAATAACAATAAAATACAATATTTGTAGAATTTTCCAGGTTCCCTTTGTCACCCAAGGACCTGTTGTAGTTGTAGTTGCAGACTTTGCAGCTTCAATCACTTTCTTGGAGGAACATACTTGTGGCCAGGGCTGGTATGGTTAATCTTGCAAGAAAGGAGTGCGCAAAGAGTAGAATTATCCATACTCAATGTGTTTTCTGTGAGGATCTTTTTCACCATGCTGAATGACCTCTCTGAGCTTGCATTGCTGTGAGGGATGCAGAGCATTGCCTTCATCAGTGATGCCAGATTTGTAAAGCTCTCCTCTTTCCCTAGAAGAACCCAGAACCTTCAACTCTCTCTTCCTGTGGGAGATCCTTGCTTGCTATGACTTGATACTCCACCAACTCTTCCCTCAGCTTTTTTTCAAAGCATTTTCTCAAACAAAACAAATTTTCAAATTTTCAAATAACAAAATAACATATTTTAACCATTTTCCAAACAATAAAATCTGAAAAATGGTTCAAATATGTTATTTTGTAACTTGAAAATTTTAAAATATGTTTATGTAATGCTTTGCTGATGAGAAAATATGTTTCTCTATTTTTCTTATTTTTGTGAGGGGGGATATATATTGTTTTTCGGCACTACCTTGTTCTCTATAGCTGATATAACATGAATTACTGTGGGATCGATAAAGTTCTTATTTTTGCCATCTGAGAAAATTAAACATATTATTTTTGGTGCCTAACTGTTTCCCAAGTATATTAGTGCGTGTGTGAATGAATAAATGAGACGTAAAACGTAAATTTCTTTGTAGAAAGGCGCTTTATGAAAATAAGTCCATTCACTTGTATTAGTTTACAGCGCAGTCTTGCCACATCCAATATGGCGGCGACGTTGACGTATTGGCAGCTCCATGGGGCGGAGCTTGGACGTAGGCAGTGCTTTTGCGTTGGGTTGCCAGGTTTGTCAGGAACCCGTTAATATAATACATCCATGCAGGAACCCCGACACGCGAAACACCATTGACTCATTTCACTTTAAAATCGGGAGATAAGCGGGAGAAATTACAAATCGGGAGCAGGGCGGGAGAAATGGTTGAAAATCGGGAGACTCCCGCTTAAATCGGGAGTGTTGGCAGGTATGATATGGGCTCAAATTAAAGCCATAAATATTTTGTATCTGTAAATAAACTTTGTACTTGTAGAAATATTTTGTGCATGTACAAAATATATTTGTACTTGAAGAAATATTTTGTACATGTGCAAAAAATATTTGTACTTGTAGAAATATTTTGTGCATGTGCAAAACATATTTGTACTTGTAGAAATATTTTGTGCATGTGCAAAAAAAATTGGTACTTGTAGAAATATTTTGTGCACGTGCACAAAATATTTCTCAAATTATATGGGCTCAAATTAAAGCCATAAATATTTTGAATCTGTAAATAAACTTTGTACTTGTAGAAATATTTTGTGCATGTGCAAAACATATTTGTACTTGTAGAAATATTTTGTACATGTGCAAAAAATATTTGTACTTGTAGAAATATTTTGTGCATGTGCAAAAAATATTTGTACTTGTAGAAATATTTTGTGCATGTGCAAAAAATATTTGTACTTGTAGAAATATTTTGTGCATGTGCAAAGAAAATTGGTACTTGTACAAATATTTTTTGCACATGCACAAAATATTTCTACAAGTACAAAGCTTATTTACAGATACAAAATATGTATGGCTTTAATTTGAGCCCATATGAATGTAAAGTAAATAATGTAAAATGTGTGAGTATAAAATGTCAAGGGCAGGCTACAAGAATGAATAAAACATGTTTTGAAAGTATTGTAGTGATAGCAGAAAACTATTTTGCAACGTGAAACTGCAGTTCTGAAAGCAGACCAGGCGTCGTCTGCCCCCTACTGGCGTGGGGGTGTAACAGTTGTGAAATGAAGAAGAAGTGAACTTTTTAGTTGTGAAAATTGTTTTATTGATAGAATCGTGTTTTTTTTGTTTTTCTTTTGTTTTTATTTTTATCCCCGATTTTTTTCCCATTTGTATCACCCAGTGCTCCTGTCGTGCCAAAAAGTGATTGCCTGCCAGAATCTGATTTCTCCCCTGAAAATGGGTCTTTTTACCTGCCAAAAATTGATTGAAGGCCAAATACAATTAATGAAAGGTTGTTTCTACCTAAATATGATTTGATCTCATTCTTGAGCTTCATAATATAAACACTAGAGCTCACAGGATTGCTTTTAACTCTTTTAAAGGACCATTACAACACAAAATAGGCATTTTCACCTGCCAAAAATTGATTGAAGACCAAATACAGTTAATGAAAGGTTGTTTCTGACTAAATATGACTTGATCTCATTCTTGAGTTTCATAATCTGAAAATCTGATATTTTAGCGCTATCGTTCAACGGGCTGCTGTGCGCGCTCCCGCGGCCAGAAATCAGATTCTGGCAGGAAATCACTTCTTGGCACGACACTCCTACCTAAGTCAGTCCTGGACATAGATTTGTGTTTTAATCATTTTCACTTCGTACGGTTACAGAACTGAAATCAAGCACAAAAGTATTGTTTTTACCAAAATTGATATCAGTCTAAAAATAAATATTATCCTACTATGCTGCTTATTTTAACTAGATTTTATAAAGCAATCATCTTTAGTGATTGTTCAAGTGACTGCAAACCTTTTATATGCTGGGCCTAAAACTTAATCAGAGCTACATGTTGCACTCAGAACAACCAAAAACAACCTCAAGAGAACGTTTCAGTTGGTTGGTTCGAAATAACCTTTAGAAAACCGTAAATGTTCCCTAAACGTTTGGTGTTAGTGGGGTAGCACTCAGTAAAGGCCCTGGCACAAGCTTGGCTGTAAACCTGTGACCAGAGGGTGACTCTAGAACCAGATTTTTAGGAGACCTAAGCACCCGGAGTCCTGGCCCGCAAGGCAAGATAAACTTCACTTACATTTTAATGCAAGTTTAGACCATCATTCCCTCATGTGTGAAAGAAAACATATTTTGGTTAGAGAACACTGAGTAAACCAATAAATCTAAGAAAGGTTATTTAAATGCTGAGCTACAGCAAGAGAGGAATGGATAGTAACCATAAAAGAAATGAATATCGTATTTCACCAATTAACAGCCCAGGCGTTTGATTACCATAATCAACTTTAGAAGAACCCGGCAGTTATTCACTGTCTTTATTTTTACACAGACCTGCACCACGACATTATGTGCAAAGTACAAAAGTACTGTTAGGTATAAGGTAAACAAATCTGTAAATACAAATGTTGCAAACCGTATGTATCTATCTAAACAATCGGTAGCCGAGGCTTTAAAAATCTAAAATTTAAACTTTAAGAAATTGATTTCCATAGTGGGGGGGAAAAAAATCATAAAATGACAAAAAAAAAATGTACAAGACATTAAAAAAAGTGCATAGGCAAAAATAAATAGCCACAATCTGAAAGAAAATAATGAAATAAAGAGAAGAAAATAACCAAAGTGATACAAAACAATCTCAATATGAGGAAATCATCTAGAAATGGCCAAGAAATGTCACAAATTGATGCACACTGGCATAAAAGCAATGGAAGATGTACTAAATAGTCACAAGCGGATGCAACAAAACAAATATAGAATAGATCTCTTTATTGTTGCTAAACATGTTTAGTGAAATTAACAGCAACAATACAATAAAATACAATAAAAAACACTTTAAAATACAATACAATGCCTTACAATACTTAAAAATACAGTACAATATTATATTGTGAAATGAAGAGGTGGTCCCAGGAGGTGATTAGTGTCACTAATCAGTGAAGCAAAAGTGTAATGTGACCACTGCATGATGAAAAATGAGACAAAAGGGAAACAAACCCACCAAAAAGACAAAATTAATACAAAACAATCTAAATCTGCTAGAAAAGAGAGAGGCCTAAAATGATAAATGAAAATTATTCAAAATTACGATAATTTGGGGAGATAATCGGCTCCTGAACCTTCTACAACTCTTCGGTTACACATGAAACAGTTTACTGCATCATATTTGGCATCGACTCCTCTTACTCGTTACCACTTCTACACGTCATCACCCCCCCCCCCCCCGCTCTAACGACCGAGTGCTCACTTGAGATGGAGACTTTGACTAATGGGGTGAAAAGTGCATGGAGATGCTGTCGTGGCCCGTGCACCGGCCGGGTCGTGAGGACAGCACCTGCTGGGACATTTAACCTCACCTGGACACGGCCGAGGGGGCAATTAGCAGCAGAACTGTGGGCCGACAACGCTCACATCCAGGAGGGAGGGGGCATTATGTAAAGCCGGGCTCTGCTGGTGCAGCGGAGGGAGGGCAGGGGTCAGGGCCCCTGCAGGCCGTTATGCAACAGCAGAGGCATCTCCACGACTGTCCTCCGGCCACGGCTTCACCCGGTCACAGCATTATCACAAGTGTCCTTTAGAGCAGCGGTTCTCCAATGGGGGTACGTGAAGGCACTACAGGGGGTACGTGAGATTTTAAAATATACATATATTTAAAAAGCAGAGGTGTCAAGTAACAAAGTACAAATACTTTGTTACCTTAAGTAGAAATTTTGGTTATCTATACTTCACTGGAGTAATTATTTTTCAGACGACTTTTTACTTTTACTCCTTACATTTTCACACAATCATCTGTACTTTTTACTCCTTACATTTTAAAAACAGCCTTGTTACTCTATTTCATTTCGGCCTTTAAAAAAATAACTATCCAGTTAAATTGCTCCATCCGGATAGAGTGAATTTGGTTGTGGTTGTTTCAGATGTTCTTGTCCAGTTTTGTTCTTACATCCGTTCCCTCAGATTCCTGCAACTAAACTTGGATGTACATTCCAATAAAGGTTAGGATAAATGATAACATGCCTCTGAAGTTTGACTTTTTGCACCATTACAATACTTATAGGCAATTAGTCATCATATCTCCTGCTCTCTGAAACACATGTTAATGCTCAATAGTACACATATATGGTTCTTTAATATATTTGTATTTGTATATATACTAAGATGCATATTTGTATTTGTATATATACTAAGATGCATTCATTTTCAATGGCTTTTGTCCTTAATGGCTTTTTCCCCCTTACATTACTTTTACTTTTACACTTTAAGTAGTTTTTGAAACCAGTACTTTTATACTTTTACTTGAGTAAAAAAACTTGAGTTGATACTTCAACTTCTACAGGAGTATTTTTAAACTCTAGTATCTATACTTCTACCTGAGTAATGAATGTGAATAATTTTGACACCTCTGTTAAAAAGTAGCATCCATGCAAAAATCCTTTAAAAATAAATATTTCATAAATAATTGAGGAAAATATAAGTCTAAATTCATAAAATTAATTTTATCTTCAGGAGTAGGCTATTCAACTTATTATCCTAAAACTGCAGAGTATCCCCCACACCAGGATGGTTCCACCTAACCTGTCAAATGCCACCTGGCTTCACCTGTCAATCACTTGGACCAACGATGGAGTCGTGGTTGAAGCATAGCAGCAATATTTTTATGTTTAATAAATCAGTTACTGATGGCACAGTGCTCTGTTTTAGGTCTTTTTTTTTTTTACAACCAAAAGTGCTTTGAATGAATGGTTTATTTCGGACAGAATACATTGAAACATTTACATGTTCATTTCACAAATAAAATAAAAGGTAAATAGAAATGTCCGAAAAAGGAGTAGGCTGAGGCCAAGGGCTTATTATAACCTATCCTGTGCAGTGTATATCATTCACACAATATGGCATCCGGTGCATGATATTACACAAATAAGAAAAGAAATATATATATAAAAAAAGAGAGAAACTGTCATTGCATTATATTATATAAAAATAGTAATACCAATAATGCAAAAAGGGGTATATAGTGGTGCTATTTTCATGTTAATCTATAATAGGCTACACCAACATGATTAACAGATTTCTTTACAACTGTTTATCGTTTTATATTTAAACATTTTTTTGAAAACATAAATTGAGGTACACATTCTTAAATCCTTATCACAGCAATTCCACTTTGCGCTGGTTAAGGGGTACTTGGCTGAAAAAATATTTCACAGGGGGTACATCAGTGAAAAAAGGTTGAGGACCACTGATTTAGAGGATGCTTCCCTTTCTGCGTTGGGAACTTTGGCAGAATAAAGCCTCAAAAATGCTCCTCCACAGAGAACAATTGTCCTTGAGCTGCAGATGAGGGAGGTGGGTCCTTGAAAATCCTCCCAGTAATCCACATTTCTGCCAAGAGAGCTGAATATTATGCAGATGTGAGAGGAGCGTCGCGGGACATCTAACTGGCCTGCAGACCCTTCGGGGTGTTCCTCATTACCTGCTGAAGCAGGGGCTTTACTCCTGGCAGTGATGAGTCAGAACAGACGACGCCGGGGCTTAATTACCGTCCTGCGACCACTCCAGCTCCGTCGTCAGCCAATTGCAAGACTTAACAGCTCAAGGACACAGAACCGGCTGAAACATGCAGTTAGCTGAACGCCTCTCTGTCCATCAGTTCTGCGAAGGTGGCTGGTCCTCTCACTGCTGAGGAGAAACTTTTCAGCTGCGGTGCACAAGACCGAGCACCTCGGAGCTCAGGGGAACACATAAGAATACTGTCCTGGTCCTGTCCACCATGAAGGCTGTTAGACCTGGGGCCGGATTCACATTAAACATTACGAAAAAAAATCTAATTTTTTTCTTAAGTTCAGTCTTAAGAAAGTCATATTCTCCAAAAATTCAGTATTTTCTCAACTTTAAGAAAAAAAGGAATAAAATTGTATTCTTGAAATAAGTTCTCAAAATTTCTTTTTTCCTCAACTCTGACAATCTTGACCTGTCTTAAAATTTCTGTGAAAAGGTAATCCTCAAATATGACCTTCCACATTTTAGACAAGGTCATAGTTTGGGTATATACTTTGTAATCAATTACACAAAGAGCCTGTTAACTGTTTAGCATGTTAGTTTCTTAATTTTCCCCAATAGTTTTCGCACATCAAGCTCCTGCATCTTTTTCTTTCCATGTTTAGTGAGTGACTTGACGGTTAAGATGCAAACTACCTGTATATATGTTTGTTGGCACATGCAATGCAATGACATTAAGAAGTTCTTAAGTAGGAAAAATAAAAGAAATCCCTTAGAAATGACAGTTAAGAAAATATTGAGGAATTGCACTTAAGAACTTTATTTTAGATCTTAGACATTTTACATATTGGTGAATCCAACCCCTGGCTTTTACACTAATGAGAATTCTAAAAGGTTCCTTTAACCAGCATTTGGAGCATCAGTTCTCAAAATGAGCAATATTTCATGCCACAGTCAAGATTAACTAGTTTAACAATCCCTTTCTGTATTTTACCACATTTACAAAAAACACACAACACATGATCTGATTTTTTTTAGGGGTTTTATTAAACAACTCTGCACAACAGCGGATGTGGTGACTGTTAACGCAGCAGAGACGGCGCTGGAAGGCCGGGACTTCAGGCAGTCTCTTCCTTGGTAACGCGATCCTTCTTGAGCGGTCCCTGTGGATGAAAGAGGACGCCGTCAGTAACGCGGCAATACTCGACTACTTGGCTGTTTAAATTATTAGATTCAACTGATATGTTAAAGTACAGGGCAACGGATTGCAGTTTATTTAAATGATGGTTATATTTTGATTGTTGTACAGTGACCTTGAGAGCCAATACATTTTATTTGTTATCGTTGTTCCCAGATTGTGAACAGAGAGCCACCACAGACAGGCCGTGCCCCCATGCCTAGCTGGACTTCAATATAGCACTGGAATGGAACCCGGAGTCCAGACTGAAGCTGGACCAGGTTACGATCAGTGCAGGACGACGTCAAAGTCTCTCGTTTGGAGGTTTTGATTGAACATTTGAGTTGTTTGAAAAAGCATTTTACCATGAATGCTTTCTTTTCCTCGATGGTCTGGAAGCGTCCGTGACCGAACTTGGAGGTGGTGTCGATGAACTTCAGGTCGATCTTCTCCAGAGCACGCCGGCTGCTCTGCACCAGCAGAGACTGGAGAGGAAAAGATTTAAAAACTGAGTTTGGGTTCAGGATTACAGAGTTGTTAAGCCAGAAGTGTTGCTGCCATCGGTTCTCACCTTGCGCAGAGTCAGCACCCTCTTCTTGGTTCCCACGACGCATCCCTTCACCATGACGAAGTCGTTGGTCACATCTCCGTAGTGGACAAATCCACCCTGAGGTTTAAAGAAAAGGGTTAAGTCACTTGTGCTTTCCAGCGTTACTGAAGCCTACGTGTCCCGGCCGGGCGTGTCCCTCACCAGGGGGTTGATGCTCTTGTTGGACAGATCGTACTCCGTGGACGCATTGTTCTTGATCAGCTTGCCGTCCTTGGTGTGGTAGCCCTGGCCGATCTTGTAGATCTTCTTGTTGATCTCCGTCCGGTGGTGGTATCCCTTCTGACCGGCGCGGGCCACGGAGAAGGCCACGCGGGCAGGATGCCAGGCGCCGATGCAGGCCACCTTACGCAGACCACGATGGGTCTTACGGGGAAGCTTCTTTGTGTGCCAACGGCTGGTGACGCCTGAGAAAACACCACAGTTGGTCAGAATCACAATATCAGTTTGTTTATACTCTTAATACTGCAGTTAAGAGGTCAGAAAGAGGCCACACCTTTGTATCCGTGACCCTTGGTGACGCCAATGACGTCGATCATCTCGTCCTGGGAGAAGACGGTGTTCACGGGCACGGCCTGCTCCAGCTTCTCGCGGGCCCAGTCCACCTTATCGGAGATGGAGCCGCCGTTCAGCTGCACCTCCATGAGGTGAGCCTTCTTCTGCCTCAGCGGCAGCAGACGCATCTAAACGCAAAAATAAGAAAGGTCAAAACGTGCAACACCAATTACAGAAATGAGAAAAATCATTCTGGCTCTAGTCTCAGAAGGAAGGCAGCATGGAAGATATCCTCATAGAAATCGGGCGCCATGCCTGACGCAGGATCCGTGGTCTCATCAGTGACAGCGCAGAAAGCTAACGACCGGCCGGGTCGGCCACATACCTGTGTGTGGGTGATGATGCGGACGACCTGGCAGTACTTCTTCATGGCGGCGAAGTCCTTCTCCAGCTGCTTCTTGCCCTCGTCGTCCTGCCATTTCTTGGAGTATTTGGTGTAAGCCTTCTTCTTGGACTTGTACCTGAGAGCATGAAGCAGTGCGAAAGTTGGCACGGGTCCCTCATGGCCCCCAGGGGGTCAGCGGAGGAACCCAGCGCTTGGCTGCGAGCGCTCCCTCCAGCAGGAGGAGCAGTACGTCAGCGTCAGGAGGATTTCGGCTCATGGCGCGGTTTCTAAGAAGCACTTTCCACCGGCCAGAGGAGCCCGGAGCTCATCAGGGCACGTGGCGCCTGAGCGGAGCTGCCAGAGGCCACCGGGATGTTAGACGATGTTTCATTTCATCCACCAACTAACATCTGCTTCAAAATACTTCACACACAAATTGTTAACTACAAACACTCACCAGTTCTGGTAGAAGCGGCGCTTGCACTCGTCGCTGATGTGCTCAGCAAAGATGGTCTTGAAGGAGCGGAGGCCACGCGGGGTGTTGACGTAACCGACTACTCCAACCACCATCATGGGAGGGGTCTCCACGATGGTCACGGCCTCCACCACTTCCTTCTTGTTGACCTCTGCACGAAGAAAAAGCACAATACTCAGACCCAGTTCTTCACCGTTAAATCTGCAGCGGTCATTTTAAGGTACAGGGTGCGCTCAGTGCTCGACATGTCAGCATCATGGGTTGTAAAGCCATTCTGTCCGCCCGTCGAGTGTCTCATCACAGGCAGATCACTGTACTGTAGACCTCATATTTTACAAGATGTCGATCCATTTAAATGCAAATGATATAAAGTCTCATTCTAGTGATGCACCGATTGTTCGGCCGAAAAAAAAAACCACTTTCGGTGTTCGATGGAATAAGTGGGGAGGGGGGGGGGGAATTAACAAACAGCGTTGTAATATAAGGAAATAGACTGGCCGCTCACCACAAACATAAATCGTTGGCCAACCAAAAAGTAACCACATAAGAATTTTACCTAACATTCACCAGGAGGTGGAACCAAAACAACATAATGCTGGGAAATTTAAAAAAATGTTTTTTTATGTTCAATAAATATTTTCTACCTTGTAATTTTGTAAAAAAAAAAAAAATCTTTGAAAAGCATGCATAAATCAAATTGATTTGATTTATGCAATGATGAAAAAAATTGGCAAAATAAATGAAAAACTGCCATGTTCGGTATCTGGCCAAGTGTTTATTATTATTTTCGGTTTCGGGCACAAATTTTCATTTCGGTGCATCACTATCATTCATACTCAGCCATGTGGTTTTTACAGATCTCGCAGCACTTACTTGAGCCGGGTCTGTCGACCTCGCGGACGATGTGCGTCATGCCGGCCTTGTAGCCCAGGAAGGCCGTCAGGTGAACCGGCTTGCTGGGGTCATCCTTGGGGAAGCTCTTGGCCTTTCCCCGGTGGCGACGACTCCTTTTGCGGGGCAGGAAGCCCAGGGACCCGTGGCGGGGGGCCGAAAACTTACGGTGGGACTGTTGAGCGAAAGAGATGTCAGTTAGTTAGTGTGTCATCTGTCTGATCACAGTAGTAAATGTACAAAAAAAAGAACCTTGAGTGCCATGAAAGGGACCCAACGCATTTTATTTGTTATCGTTGTTCCCAGATTGTGAACAGAGAGCCACCACAAACAGGCCGTGCCCCCATGCCTAGCTGGACTTCAATATAGCACTGGAATGGAACCCGGAGTCCAGACTGAAGCTGGACCAGGTTACGATCAGTGCAGGACAACGTCAAAGTCTTTCGTTTGGAGGTTTTGATCGAACATTTGAGTTGTTTGAAAAGGCATTTTACCATGAATGTTTTCTTTTCCTCGATGTACAGTAGTAAATGTACAAAAATAAAAGTGCAATATCTCCCAACCTCATACAGGACTGTCTCAGAAAATTAGAATATTGTGAGTTATTTATGTAATGCAATTAAAAAAATAAATAATATCTGATCATGGTTTACAGTTTAAGATTCCCAGAATATTCCAATTTTTTGATAGGATATTGGAGTTTTCTTAAGCTGTAAGCCATGATCAGCAATATTAAAATAAGGCTTGCAATATTTCAGTTGATTTGTAATGAATCCAGAATGTATGACATTTTTGTAATTGCATTACAGAAAATCACAATATTCTAATTTTCTGAGACAGTCCTGTACACATCCTACCTCAATGAATTTCCCCATTGAGGGCAAAATAAAGGATAATCTTATTACTTATTTTCATTCCAATGAAAATACTGTTTATATTTTGTAATTATACATTTTTTACTTTCCTACCCCAGTACACACAAATGTGTGTTGTGCATACTGCTGCTGCAAAAAAAGAATTTCCTTAAAGAGGGAGGAATAAAAGACAATCTAATCCTAACCACCACGTGTAACTGCTTCCTAAAATATATATTTAATTGTTCCTAAACGCATCAGAGTCTGCGTTATATGAGCGTGGGAGTTGAGCCGTGGGCCCAAGGTGGCTGCAATCACAAGCCAACCTCATTACCCGGTAATAATTACTATTTACCGGTAACTGAAAAATAAAAACAGCTGCAGGTTTGAATAATAAGCTTTGTTATTTAACAAGAAGTGGCCTGGTTAAAGCAGCCATTTTGGACCTCGAGTTGCCGGTGTGGTTACTGTCATCTGTTAAAAATAACACTTAAATATCTCAGAAATATTCGTGAAAATCACCTTAAAAGGCTCTGAGATAACAAACTGAGTAATCTATACTAGTTAATTGTAAGGGATGCAACAGATGATGTTGGATTTGCCGATGATGGAGTATCAGACGTGAGCAGTTCAACTCACCATTTTGAGTCCAGTCCGATGAAAGAGGCCTTACAGCGGGTTGACTCTCAATTTATAAGGTGGCAAATATCGCGAGAGTCGGCCCGGGTATTCTTCAGTAAGTCCCGCCCCCGCTCGGACTTTCTCCTGAAGTATTAAAAACTACCACTAGATGGCGCTGCTTGATCAAAAATGAGAGTTAAGTCACAGCAAGCTTCATGAAAGCAGTATTAATAAATATATGAATATATTTTATTATATATTTGGATAAAGTGCTTCGTGCAACTTATAAATATGGTTTTATAACTCATTCATCGGCGAGTGTGAGTGTTTAAGATGTGTAAGAGTGTGTGTGTGTGTATCTTTATGTGTACGGGTATAAGAATAACTTGTTTTGGTGATATTGATATATATATATATCAATTTACATATATACATACATAAACATAAACATATATATATATATATATATATATATATATATATATATATATACATATATATATATACACACACATATTTATTATTTGCTATTTGCTCTTTTGTATTGCACCAATCACCACAACAAACTCCTTGTGTGTGTTAAACTACTTGGCAATAAACTTCTTTCCGATTCTATACACATACATGTGTGTGTGTGTGTGTGTGTGTGTGTGTGTGTGTGTGTATATATATATATATATATATATATATATACACACATACATTATATATATATATATATATATATATATATATATATATATACACACACATACATACTATATATATATATATAGACTGTCTCAGAAAATTAGAATAGTGATTTTCTGTAATGCAATTACAAAAACAAAAATGTCATACATTCTGGATTCATTACAAATCAACTGAAATATTGCAAGCCTTTTATTATTTTAATATTGCTGATCATGGTTTACAGCTTAAGCAAACTCAAATATCCTATCTCAAAAAATTTGAATGTTCTGGGAATCTTAATCTTAACCTGTAAGCCATAATCAGCAGTATTAAAATAATAAAAGGCTTGCAATATTTCAGTTGATTTGTAATGAATCCAGAATGTATGTTGTTTTTTTAATTGCATTACAGAAAATAAAGAACTTTATCACAATATTCTAAATTTCTGAGTCCTGTACTTATGCGCGCGCGCGCGCGCACACACACACACACACACACACACACACACACACACACACACACACACACACACACACACACACACACACACACACACACACACACACACACACACACACACACACACACACACACACACACACACACACACACACACACACACACACACACACACACACACACACACAATAGATGGAATAATTTCATAAATATCTAATTTGATAATTTTAATACAATTTCATTAATACAAAACAAAAGGACACATATTTACATCTTTCAAATTAAGGCAGAAATTGCTTTTGTTTTCATCCAGTGTTCTGGTTTGTTTTTTTATTGTCAATAGAGGAAACAAGCATTTCACCATCAAGAGCCCAACCCGATAACATTTTGACGATAGTTCTGGCTAATTCAGATTTTCCACCGAAATCCATAGTTTTGTGAAACGCTAAACGTGTCATGCACCAACAAAGACGTCGTATAGATTCCAGCAAGGCTTTCCTGAATTTTCTCCCTCTCAAGAGAGGATATCCTCATTAATTAAGACATTATAAGCCATAAACTCTGCCTTTACCCAAAGGCAGAGTTTATGACACAGAAACAAACTATGAGAACAAAACAGAATTATGCATCCAATAAAGAAACAAACAAGTTGTGGATGCCATTTAATTTCACAGCTCATGTGATGCAAATGTACAAAAAAAACAACCCAAAATGTAACACTTCCACCATAAAAAACGGAATTCATTCATCTACCCAGCAGATAGTTGCTCAAACTGTCATGCTCGACTGTAACGGCTTCAGCTGATGCGGTAACGTAAGTGCAGCAGAAGATAGCTGGTCTGGTCTCTGTACTAATCAGGTGTAGATGCACCATGCAGCCCGCTGATGCAGAATGCAGGAATGAGCTCACACACTCTGATTCATGCTACAGTACAGATTCAAATGCAGTATTGAACAGTTTTAACCACTAAAGCGGTGGGAGGACTGAGGTCATGGTTGGACTGAATATGTGACTTCTTTCCCATCACCTGAAAATCTGGAATAATTGAGTGAATGTCTCTTCACTTGAGAAGTTTTTTTTTTTTTGGTTTTATTCCATAATAAACTCTTAAAAACACACATGACGGCTGAAATTCTTCAGTTTCCAAGCATATTCCCGCTCCTCGCTGGGCGTCAAGTCTCTTGTTGCAACGAAGAGCACATTTTTGGGGAGAGGTGCCCCTGCAAAGAGTGTGAATCCTCATCTTGTATTAGGGAAATGGCATGCAGGTCCACCTGTTCACATAGCTTGTGTCTGAGGAGACTCACTCTGGATAATAAAGCCTGAATATCTTTCATATGTAATCACACTGGTGAACAACCACCGTCACACCGACGGCTTCAGGTGACCAGCCGCTGTCGATCAAGGTTCACCTTCTGGAAGAAGGCCTTCCCAAACTCATAGCTGCTTATCATCACAGCGCAGGCCGGGGCCACTTTGATCACTCGGGGCATGAAACCTGGACGAAAAAAAGAAAGAAGCTTTTGCTTTCAAGCAAAACAAACACCATATTTAATTCTTCAGAAGAGACAGAATGTGTGTGTACCTGCAAAGAGGCCTCTGTAGCCCAGTTCAGCGCAGATTTCCTTCATTATGTGCCATGTGGATGCGGCTTTCTTTAAGGGAGCTTTAAGGAATAACAAAAAGGTCACTATGAGTACACTGCACGCCACATAACCGCATAGATTAAACGTGTATAAGCTAGGGGTGTAACGATACACTAATCTCACGATACGGTACGATACACGATATTGAAGTCACGATGACGATACGATATTATAGCAGTATTTTTTTAACAACCTTGAATGAGGAACATAGGACTGGAAAAAATAGTCTTTTATTTGAAAGACACAAAATACAAAACAATACTGTACATTTGTCCTATTGTTACAGTTTGTAATGCTTTATAACTGTTTAAGTTTTAAAGAGAAAGCCAGGCCAACCATTTTCCACAAACTGAACTAAAAGTAAATGTCAGGTTTGCATTATGCATCTTCAGTTTCATACAAGTACAAATATTTTGCCAAAAAAAATAGTTTCTCTCATGTATGATTTTATTTCTTTCTTTTCCAGAAATTTAAAAACTAAAATTAAATAAATAAATACAAGTAAATAAATACATATAATTTTACAACATAAAAAATATTGATTCATGCTAACCTTATAAGTGTAAGAGGAGATTTATTTTTGTTAAGGTTATTTTGGTAATTCAGGGTTCATTATTTTATAAATTCTGATGTAAATCAGGGACTATAATTACACTATTCAGTTTATCTGTAGTGATTAGTCTGTTTTAGATTGGGCGGAGTGATACTCCACAGTACGGCACTAGGTGCTGTGTTGATGTTCTAAAATCCTACACTGTTGAGCAGACATTAAAGTACACTCGAACTCGGAAGAAGTTGTCCCCGTGTTTATCCTACTAAAAAGGTTTAACTTAATAAGGTATGGCTTAACTCTACACCAGCCTTACACAAGTAAAGGTTCAGAGATCAGAACGGGACCGCAAAACGGTACTAAGTTCTTCTGAGCGGAGGAAGATTTTGGTCCGCGGGTCGAGGCGCGGTCGGATGTGCGTTACTAGTCAACACAATAGATTAATATTAATAACCCAATATCGCGATACAGTTTGTCACCTCCACGACACGTTTCGTGATGTTTTTGTATCGCGAAATTTCGTGGAACGATATATTGTTACACCCGTAGTATAAGAACACACCTCCGAGAGTATCCATCTCTCCCAGCTGGATCTGCCTCCGGGTCTTGACCACGTCAAACGGCAGCGTCAAGATCGCAGCAATCTAAACACAGAAACAAGGAGTCAGAACATAAACACCCGGCCAGTTCTTGATAAACATTCATACCGGAAGCTGTTCGATTATTGTTTTAGCTTTGATATATTTAATAACTGCAGTTACTTTTAGTCAGTAACCAAATAAAATATAAAAGTTTCTGAGGCTAAATGGATTGTTTTTAGTTTAAGGCTTCCTTTCAATTTATGTGTGTAAAGAAACAGTATGATGTTTGGGAAAATCATTAAATTAAATAAAGTGGAAAACTTTGTACATGGATAATAAAGTTTCACTGCTGTTCTCTGGATTTGACAATTTCTTCACAATAATAATAATAATAAACTTTATTTCTATAGCACCTTTCATACGAAAATCGCAACTCAAAGTGCTTCACAGTAGCAATACAAACATGTCAAGAACAATGAGAAATAGAGAAACAAACAGCAAATAAAAACAAAAAACACAATTATTTAAGTGCAGCGATATAATACATAACCCTGACAAAATTTCAGTTCCAAATTCCTCCACAGAACAACTACTAAGATAGGATAAAAGCAATGTTGAATATAAAAAGATAAAAATACTGCACTGAGTCGTAGGCAAATGAAAAATAAAAAGATAAAAATATCAACAAATATGAGTACAAGATAAAAATGATCATATAAAAACATTTAAAAGTATAAAAGTAATGCAGACAGTAAAAATCAATTATATATAGATAAAAGGAAAGTGGCAACTAAGGCGCGGTTTGTCACCCGGATATCTCATGCTTGAGTGAAAAGATTTTAGTTTTTTTAGTTTTTTTAAGTTGTCTTTTGAAGTTTAATGTTGATGTTTTTAAAAAGAGGCCCAAGACCCATCTCTTTAATCAGGCTTTTAACTGACTCATTTAACTCTTTTAAATTTTTTATGCTCACCCTTATTTTTATTGGATCTTACTACTCTGTTTTATATTTAGTTTATCCTTTTTTTATCATAATTTATTTTCATTGTTTTGTCTTAATGTTTTATCTAAATATTTTAGTTGTTATTTATGGTCTATTTTATACATTTTACTGTCTTATTCCTTTAGTTTTTAATGTCTTGCTTTTTAGACATACTTTTAGGATTTTACGTTATGTTATACTTTTTAAACTCTATTAGTGTATTTTATCCTGCTTTCTTGTAGCTTTTAGCTCCAGTGTTTCCTCATGGGGGGGGGGGGGGGGATTTGATTTGATTTGATTTGATATCTAAAATCTTAAACTCTGGGTGGATAATTAGCGCCACCTGCTGCTTGTTGCAGCAAAAACAGCTGTGAATAAAAACGTGCCTGTTTAATTTTATTTTTCTAATTTCCAGGAAATTAAATTCATAGTAGAGTTAAATGGAAATACAGTTTCCAACTGTTCATGAGGTCCGATCACCACAGTTATCAAATGTGCAACTATAGAAGTTATGCTAAATAATATATAATAAAATTAAAAGAGTGAGTAAATGATCTTCTGCTGCGGAGCAAAGGGTGGTGTGTGTTTGTGAATACTCACAGCTCCAGAGACGGCGCCCGCAGTAAAGCTGATGGAAAAGTTGGCCTGAGACATTTGATACCGCTCACACAGCCGGGCCTTCACCAGTTCATAATTAAACCAGTACAGCGCTGCAGGGACAAAGATCAACACCACTGTGGCAAACTGCTATCCAATAACAAGAAATAAACCAGTCGTGAAGCGAAGGAGAAAAGGTGGATGGAGCAACGGACATTATTTCACTTTTACAGGACTGAAAACTGGGTGTCACAGCAGGACAATATGGCATAAAAGTTAAATCTTATGTTTTTAGATTTTATTAAATTGTGCTATTAAAAAAAAGACACACAAGTATTATAACCAGTACTGGAGTTGAGGGGGGATGATCTGGGATGGCATCCCTCCTGAAATAAAAACGGTCAAAATCATCCCCCCTGTAAAACTGCCATCCCCCCTTTCCATCCCTTATGTGTCATTTCATCAATGAATGTGGTTTTACTGCTATTTCAACATTTAGAGTCATCACCAGAAAAATAACTTATTTGACAATTTTCACCTGTTTCAAGTAAATTTTCACTTGAAATAAGTAGAAAAATCTGCCAGTGGGACAAGATTTATCTTCTTATTACAAGCAAAAAAATCTCTGGTTCCATTGGCAGATTTTTCTACTTATTTTAAGTGTCAAAAACCAGGAGCCAGTCACCGTACTCACGACCAAAATATGCCAAAGTGCCAGAAAACCATGTATAAACTATGTAAAAAAGAGGATCTGCACACCTGGATCAATGCAAGTATCTTTAATTAACCAAGCTTTCGGTCAGAAGACCTTCATCAGGGTTATGGGACTATTACCGTTACTTATTTTAAGTGAAAATCTACTTGAAACAGGTGAAAATTGTTGTTTTTTCCAGTGATGAGTCTTGTTTTTAGTGTAATGAGATTTTTTTTACTAAAATGAGGCATTTCAACTAGAAATTAAAGCTGCAAGCAGCGATGAACGGGCCCTCGCACTCACCGCCACCGCCCCCCATAAGCATATCAGAAACGATACCACCCACGACTTCCTATGTCAAACCATTCAAAAGTTATAGCAGAAAAAAGGGACAACCAATCAGAAGAAGGGGCGGGGCTAATTCAGGCCAATTATGGTCAAGGACTCAATACCGAGTCCCATGACACCACCCACGACTCTCTATGTCAAACCATTCAAAAGTTATGGCAGAGAAAAGTATTCTAGGGGGCGCTGTTGAGCCGTTAGGCCACGCCCATTAATGCAAACCATGAAATATCAAATTTATCACCAGGCCTGGCTTGCATGCAAAATTCGATGACTTTTGGAGAATTATCAAATATGGACCAATCAGATGAAGGGGGGCACGCTTTTTGGCGTCTAGCGTCGCCACGGTAACACTTTTAAAAGAGAAAAGTAATGCGCGTAGTTGCAAGATGAAGACGCACATTTTGATGTATAACACATCTGGGTTCACGTTACGGTTCGGGCCGTATTAATTCTCGAAGGATTGGCTCATATTGCTCCAAAATTACGCGATTAATTCAGAATGTTCGAAATGGCCGACTTCCTGTTTGGTTTTGGCCATGGCGCCAAGAGACTTTTCTTTAAGTTGCGACATGATACAGGTGTGTACAGATTTTCGTTCATGTACGTCACACCGTATTCTGGGGCTTGAGGCGCAAAGTTTTTTCGGTCTGAACCAACCAGATGAAGGGTGGGCGCGCTTTTTGGCGTCTAGCGTCGCCACGGTAACGCTTTTGAAAGAGAAAAGTAATGCGTGTTGTCGCAGGATGGAGACGCACATTTTGATGTATGTAACACACTTGGGGGCACGTTACGGTTCGGGCTGAATTAACTGCCGAAGGAATGGCATACATTTCGTCAAAATGACACGATTAATTCAAAATGGCCGACTTCCTGTTCGGTTTCTCGACATGACGCCCAGAGACTTTTCTTTAAGTTGCGCCATGATACAGGTGTGTACCGATTTTCGTGCATGTACGACAAACCGCATTGTGGGGCTTGAGGCACAAAGTTTTCAAGGGGGCGCTGTTGAGCCATTTTGCCATGCCCATTAATGCAAACCATTAAATATCAAATTTTTCGCCAGGCCTGACTTGCATGCAAAATTTGGTGACTTTTTGGGCACGTTTAGGGGGGCAAAAAGGCCTTCCTTTTGTCAGAAAAATAATAATAATAACGCGAAGAATTCCTACAGATACAATAGGGCCTTCGCACTGTAAGTGCTCGGGCCCTAATAAGACAAATATTCTTGTTAAGATTTTGAGTTTTTGCAGTGATCCATTTTACTTATCCTGTGAAGGACAGAGTCATATTGATAAGTTCAGAAAACTGTTTTTTATTGTTGTGTTTTGATGTATTTGATGTAAGCCCAGTGGATATTTAAAGCTTACAAAAGGCTGCATTTAACTGCTGCTATGTCATTCCTGCAGTATTTCTGCAGGTGTTTTGGTCACTGCTATTATTTGTAATATATTATATTATTTGTAATCAGCACAAATTATCTGTCCCCATATGATAAAATCCACCATCCCCCCTGATTCTTTTTTACAACTCGAGTACTGATTATAACAAGTAATATCCTCCAGTGTAGTGCAGAAACCAACGAGAGGTTAAGGAAAGAGCACTTTTCCCCCCCTCTGAGATGTTTCCTCAACATATCGGTGTATCTCACCAGAAAAGGGGACATCTCTGAGGACGGTGGGGCCCCAGCCGCGCCACAGCGACAGCAGACCGTCCTGGGCCACGGCGGAGCGGATGCACACCTGCAGCTCGCGGTAGGACAACCGTCTGGCCTGCATCTTGGTCCGGACCAGCTCCAGGGGGCTGATCACCGTCACCGCTCCCACTGCCAAACACACGGTCGTTGCAGTTAAAGAGACGTCGTGAAACAGCCGGGCCGTCGGCGCGGGTGTTCGTATTCTTACATCGGGCGAGAGCTCCAGCCAGGAGAGGGACGTGGCTGCCGTGAAGACCCACGCCGAACCTCAGGAAGTCCCGCAACTGGTCGTAGCAGGTGAAGTAGATGACTGTGGCTGGTACCGCCATGACCCTAAAAACACACCCATAAGTAAAGACCTCAGTGATCACGCCTGCTATATGGGACATAACGGCTTTTAAAGGAATATGTAAATAAAGATGGACCAAGACGTCAGCTCTGTGCTCATGCATGTGTGCACAATGTTCAAAACATCAGTTTAGTGCAGGGGTGTCAAACTCATTTTGCTTGGCGGGCCGGATTTGACAATTTTTTTTCTCGCGGGCCGCGCGCTCAAAATAACAAAAACGGTTCAAAAAGATTTTTTCCAATTCTTTTTTTTTTTTTACTATTGTTATCTAATCCAATATCAGTTTAGTTCATTTTAAAGGAAATATGCACTTTGTTTACACTCTAATTATGTAAATTATATTTCTTCAGGATCTTTTCTTGAAATTTCTCGTTTTTTTTCAAATTATGTTAGATACTTTTAATATCATTTTACAAAGATAAACAGAAACAAGTATGTTTTTTTTATATTTTGCTTTTTTATAGGAAATTTAATTAAAAGCAAAATCTCTCTTATTACATCCGAGAGTGTTTCTTTGTGATTTAGAGATTTTTCCAGTACAACTAAGTGTATTTATTTTTAAAAATTGGCGCGGATATTTACGCCAGTGTGCCGAAAAAGTCAGCACTTCTCTTTTAACTGTTTTACTTTGTCACTCACTATCCTCGTATTCAAAACTGAAATTCTCCGAATAAATATCTTCTATCATCTTTTTTAGCAGTGATATTTTTTCCTGCGAAAATATATAATAGTGGTCAGTTAATAAAAATAAACGACCGTTTACGAAGAAATAAAATCGGCAAATGCATTCTAGAAAACTAAAAAAATGTCGAAAACTGCTCTATTTGTGGAATAACGATGGATTTGTAGAAGAAATATATTATCGGATATGCTGCGATTCATGGCAATTATTTATGCCTTCCTTTTTAGTAAATTAACATTTCGTTTTTTTGCGTTGGAAACTTCTCGCGGGCCGCATGAAAATCTCTCTCGGGCCGCATGCGGCCCACGGACCGCTCATTTGACACCCCTGATCTAGTGTGATGACTGTACTCCTGACAGTAACAGCCAATATTTCTGGCTTCTGTGTTTGTGAGAGCAGATCAATCTCAAAAAGTCAACAGGAAGCGATATTGTCTCTGGAAGACAGGCCATGGTTTTGAGATTGATTTTAGCCAACGTGCTGCTCTCCACACGACTCTTTCAGTTCATGCAGCCAAAGCCCAATCAGATGTGGCTCGTCAGCACGAGTCAACGCACAGAAATGATGATTCTTCCAAAATAAAAACACAAACGCACTGTAACTTCTTGTGGCAGATACCAACTGCGGCTCTCCGGATGTTCAGCCTGCTCTAAACCTGCTGATCAGCAGCTCATGACAATGAAAAACCATCTTGATGAGAAATTCAGCTTAGAAAAAGACATGATAGCTGCCACGAGCGCTTGACCACGATGCCACAAGGGTGTCATGCATTCCTGCGGCAGCTGAACTACAAAGGCTCCAAAGACTGAACACAACAAAACACATTAAATCATTTGCCCCCACGAGGTATTAAACGTGGACAACAGTAAAAATAAGCCTTCATGACCGCAGATGCTCCTTTAAAATTATTAAAAAGGAAAGAAGAAGCTTCAAATGTGTAGTTGCTTGTAGTCTTCCTCCATATTCGTGTACATGAATCCCTCCAAGACCGACCGAATGTGAGTGAGAACAACTTATTTTGCAGACCCAAGGACTTTTGGGATAAGATAAGATAATCCTTTATTTCTCCCTCAATGGGGAAACTCACTTTGTTCCGCAGCAGTACACTTAACACACATGCAGGGGAGGGGGTAAAAAAGTAAAAAATATATAGCAGTCTCCAAAAAAGTAATGGAAGCCATAGAGGCTCACAAAAACGGGACTTTTAACGTCCAGAAACCTGGACATGAAAACAGTGGAAAATAAAGCAGGTGATTAGATAAAAGACTAAAACGGTCATCTTTGTCTCCAAAAAAGTAATGGAAGAAACTCATTATATATCAAATCAAGATGGGAACAAGAATTCTGTCAGAGAGTGATTGGCTTTCCATGTGCAACACACAGCAATCTTCAACTAGTTCGAGAAGATGGCGAGAATTCAGATGGAAAAATCTCATACGCTTTTTTTTAATCACTCCACACATTAAGATTAAACAAACACAACAGAATTGTTGGCGAGGGTGTGTTCATGTAGTAGCCAATCATTCTCATATCTTTTGGACATGTCCAAAAATACAATTATTCTGGCACAATGTTATCCAAACAATGGAGGAAATTCTAAATCTAAGAATACTTAAAGACCCAAGGACTGTATATCTGGGACTTATCCCTGTTGAAGTATTTGAAAAGAGAGACAGAGGTAGATGTCTCAAAATATTCAAAATATTGACTGTTGCTGCTAAAAAGTCCCTGACAAGACTCTGGATGAGAAGCGATCCCCCAGGACTGAGACAATGGCTAGACATTGTTGAAGAAATATACGCCATGGAAAAATTTACTTTTTGTTTGAGAATTAGAGGAAGGGATTTTGCTCAAAAGTGGCAAAAATGGTCTACATTTAAGGTCAAATCCCAGCCGTGCCCTTAAAGAAGGGAAAGAAAAGAATGGCAAAATGTTACATCTCCCCCAGGAAGTTATGATGTTATAATTGTTACTATCATTTTTTGTTTTTATTTATTTTTATTATTTTATATCTTTCCTTTCTGTGAAACTTGAAAAAGACCAAATAAAAAGTATTAAAAAAAAGTAAAAAATATAATAACATTAGATTTTCCTCACCATGCAGGAAGTTCCAGTAAATCTTAACAATAAAGACATAAAACAGATCATTTGACCTGGTTTTAGGGCTGGGCGATAAATCGAGATTTTAATATATATCGATATATTTTCAAATGCGATATGGTACGAGACAATATCGTTTATATCGAAAAAAATAAATAAATATTTTTTTTTTTAATGATTTTGATATAGCTTATTTTGTGACAAATTGACTTGAATGTTTTATTTGAGATTTGCACAAATGTTTTGTTATTTGCACAACTGTCAACCTCAGTGGAAAAGTCTGCCTGTTACTGTCTACATTGTATTAATTGCACAGTGTATTTGAATGTAATTGTTATGCAAAAAAGGGATATTTGTTTTATTTTATTCAAGAAGCATTTTTATTCTATATATGCAGGCAGTTTATTTTTATCTCATTTGTTTTATACATTTTGATATTGTGCAGACCTCTGTTAATAAAGGTACCTGTGTGACATTTGGCATGAGGCTTTGTATTAAAACTGACTGTTTTTTAAGAGTTTGCCTCAGAAAAAAATGAAGCTAACAGAGATGCTATGCTATAATGCTTTGGGGGAAACCCCAATTATGGCACAGAAAAAATATCGATATATATCATGTATCGCCATTCAGCTAGAAAATATCCAGATATGACTTTTGGTCCATATCGCCCAGCCCTACCTGGTTTCTTCTATTTTTCCAGAGAATATGAGGCTTTTAAAGTTTGAGAGACTGGACCCCATCACCTAATCGTCCCTGGTCATGGGGAACAGCCTGAAAGCTGCAAACAGTCTTGAGAGGAAACTCACAGTGTTGGCGGCAGCCCACTCCACAGAGACCGGACTCCCTCATGGCGGGTGATCTTCACAAAGGCGTCCTGCGGCACAAACAACACATCCTGGCTCGTCTTTTGCGTAAAAGTACTGAAACAAATAAAACCAAAACCGGCCAACGTGCTGCTACTCACGAGAGTCCCGCTGAAATGTGTGGGTTTTTTGTACCAGCTGCTGCAGCTGGTGCCATTCTGACAAACGTAGATGTGATCCATCAGGCCGTTGCAATACAAGAAGCATTTCCCTGCGGAGGAGAAGAAGCAGCAGCAGGGGTCAGAAAACAGCCACAAAGCCTGACCTGGGTGTTCGGGACTCCCAGCTGTCTATTAACTAATGAAGGCACCGACAACTCGGTGTGGTTATGTGCACATTTAAATCCAGCTAAAGGCAACAATCTAGCTCAGGATAAGAGATCAGAGAAATCCAAACAAACATGCACGAGGGGGGGTCCCGGGGCAGTCACAAGCTCGGCTAAGCGCGGGTTGCATATACACGCTGGAATAACCCGGATTAGGACGCATTATCTGGTACTAAAAGCTCCATCTCAAGAGCTTCTGTTCTGTTTGACTACAGACAGACTAAGGTGTAAAAATTAGGCCTGTGTTGAAAAAAATCGATTTCCCAATTCTAAATCGATTCTCATATTAATTCCTAAAAATCGATTCATATGTCTAAAGATCGATTTTTTTTAAATATTTTATATATGTTTTTTTTTAAATCCCCAAAAAAGGAATGTTTTGTTGAACACGAGAATAACTGATGTTTTTGCCTTTAAATATGTTTAAAGTTATGAAAACATTAAAGTGTTAGGTTATAATTGCATAAATTGTCGATATTTCATTACTTTATATACTGTCTTGGGGTTACATTTGCAAAAAATGCTAAAAACCAAATGCTCAAAAATTGAAAACCAAAATAGACCGAAAATGGAACAAATAAACAAATAAAACCGATTTCATCCGTCTCCGTTTCCTCCCTGGATCTGTTTGGTAATTCTGACCCACATGATGTTTCTGAAAGCAGTTCTATCAGCATTCTGGGAGCTGATTGGTCCTTACAGCATCATTAGCTGCCAGTACTTGCTGTTCAATCTCAATGTAATACTAGTAGTAATATTTTGCATAACTACAGTCATATAATTCATGCAACAGCTGAAAAACAGTTTTAATAACACTAACCCAAATCAATATCGGAATCGAATCAAATCTTGATAATCGATTCTGAATCTTAAGAATCGGAATCGAATCGATTCTTGACATTTGAATCGATCTCCAGCCCTAGTAAACATGGCTGTTAAACTTCGATATCGGTCGGATTAAGGCAACAATCCGACTTTTTGTTAGTATGTAAACGTACTGAGACGAGTCATTCAGAAGATAACATCAGGGCTATCCCATCACGGCTCACTGACATCATTTCACAACAAGCTGAGAACATGTCTAAGAGGAAAGATGACGAGTGGGCCCAGTGGTGTTTTGTGGTGAAGATGACGCAAATATATATTTTTCTAAAAGCAAATTATTTCAGCATTGCTGGCAGAAGCTGTTTGTTAATCTAGCACAAAACCTTGCACAGAAAGATGTGCCAAGAGTCAGCACGCTGCGGCAGCGGGTGAATAATACTCACACTTGGAAGGGCGGCTGACACCAGCCCATGGAGCAGATTCACAGGCTAAAGCTGGCGGGGGGGCAGAAGCAGACGGGAGGCAGGACATTAATGCACAAGACGACAAGAGTCGTGAGGTTAGTTTCAAGAACCAAAGCTTTGACATAAAGGCAAACTGTACGTGATGTAAAAAGCAAGGCAAGTTTATTTATATAGCAAAATTCAACACAAGGTAATTCAAAGTGTTTTACATCAACGTTAAAAGCAGCAAGACACAATTAAACAGTAACAAGTCAATTAAAAAGAGAAATACAAATAAGAAATAATAATACAATACAATGAAATAACATAGAATAAATAAATAAAATGAAATAAAATGATAAGAAAAGAGGAAAAACAATAAAAAGCACAAGTTGTTAAGAAGTAAGGGCAGCAGAGTACAGCAGGTGAGTATTTTCCTACACTTCAGTAAACAATAATGTTTTTAGGCCTGATTTAAAGGAGCTGACAGTTGGAGCAGACCTTTTAAACGATTTTAAACTCTATCCTTTGACTCACTGGAAGCCAGTGTAGTGATTTCCTGACCGGTGTAATGTGCTGCAGTAAGCAGGAGTAAGCTTTGTTTTCTTACCTTGGTGCAGCGGCCTTTGCTGAGCCTGCAGCCTTATCTTCACAACGTCCAGCGGCGTGACTGTAAACGAACGCACAAGATCAATTACTACAACGACACAAGAGTCACGTAACAAACAAAAGGACAGTGGTTGAGAGATCATTTAAAAAAACATCTGTTAAAAAGTTTGGTTTTGTCTAGTCTTTGTTTCTATAATCTGACCAAATAGAGATGTGAGGAGGGCTCCAGTGCCAGAGGCCAGCATCTGCTGCACTGGAGAGATGGCAGCCGCGGGGCCGCCGACGGTCCGCTCCCCCATCCTGCACACCTGTCAACACCCAAGCAAATGGAAAAAAATAAAACAGCAGGTCATGCCACTTCACCCACTGATCCTGCAGAGCTCTGTTCAGGCCTGGGTGTCCGTGTGTCCGTGTTACGTAAAAAACCCTTCAGAGGGAAACGTCCCAACGGATCAGCAACACACCTGTCAAGTCTCCAGGTTTGGCCGGGAAACTAGCGTATTTCACCCCTCTTTCCCACCGCCCTCCCGTATTAGTATTTTCCCGTTTTATAATATAATAATTTTTGAAAAGTATTCATGTGCCTCTCCAAACTGAATTGTCACTAACCTCGTGAGAACTGCCGCCTGGTGTAGCCTGGGTGGCAGTTCTGGTGAGGTTAGTGGTGACAAGGGGAGCAAACTCTGAACAACAAATCAGAGAGATGGATGGGTGTCACGAGAGAAGACATGTCTGCCAAAAAAGCGAAGAATTCATGTAATTATCTCTAAAAATTGGATAAAAAAAACGCTACTTTTTAAGAGAAGCAAGATGGAGCTCTGAAAGATTCGTAACTGCGATGTTACTGTGTCACACGGGGGAAGGACCGATGTCCGTCAGTGAATGCCAGAGAGCCACATGAGTGAAAATGACAAGTTAAAAGAAATTCTAAATGTTTTACTTGAAGGCCATCAATGTGAATATAAACTGAAAATATTTAAAATAAATAAATGTGCTTTATTTCACTTTTGTGTACAAACACAGAAATATCCACAGCATTTGAGTGTCAAAAAAGGTAGAACTATCAGATTGTGCTCACATAATTGTATTTGGTAAGTGGTTGACAGGTAAATATTTTAGATTTCTTGTAAACCTTTCTTAAAATGTAAGATACTGGACCTTGGATTAGCTGTTGGAGAATGCCTCTTATTTTTAAATCCAAACCTTGACAGGTCTGCTCAGCAGCAACCGTATCCATTTAGAGCGGTTACGCAAGGACAGGTGCGCGTTAAGGCTGATTTATGGTTCTGCGTTACACCGACGCAGAGCCTACGCCGTCGATTTAACGCGGAACCATAAATCAGCCTTTACCTGCTCATAGGGCCGATTATTTCCCTGCAGGCCCAATGACGTAGAGCTGAAAGAGGCTAAACCCGAAGGACTCACAAATAACTGCTCTCTCCCTGAAGTCTGACACGTCCAACGCTGAAATGAGCTTTGGTGAGTCTAGGTCAGGGGTCGGCAACCCGTGGCTCTAGAGCCGCATGCGGCTGTTTAGCGCCTCCCTAGTGGCTCCTGGAGCTTTTTCAAAAATGTTTGACCTTTTTTTTTTCCTTTTTTCTTCCTTATTCCTTTCCTTTTTAATCTTGACATTTCAACTTTTTTGTCGAAATTTCGACTTTTTTCTCGACATTTCAACTTTTTTCTCAAAATTGTGACTGTTTTCTCGACATTTCGACTTTGTTCTCGAAATTTTGACTTTTTTCTCCACATTTTCACGAATTTTTGACTATTTCCTCGACATTTTGACTTTTTTCTCAACATTTCAACTTTTTTCTCAACATTTTGACTTTTTTCTCAAAATTGTACTTCATTATTAATCTCGACATTTCGACTTTTCTCGACATATCGACTTTTTTCTCAACATTTCGACTTTTTTCTTGACATTTCAACTATTATCTCAACATTTCGACTTTTTTCTCAAGATTGTACTTCAACATTAATCTTGACATTTCGACTTTTTTCTCAAAATGCATAATAAAAAAAAAAAATCTTCCCCCAGTCATAACTAATATAGATACATGCAGCATGTGTTAGTTATACAAGACTTTTCATTTTTTGTGGCTCCAGACATATTTGTTTTTTGTGCTTTTGGTCCAATATGGTTCTTTCAACATTTTGGGTTGCCGACCCCTGATCTAGGTGGAGTTGTTGAAACAAACTCCTGGAAACATTTCGATAGCTTATCTGGTGCGTGCAGAGCCTCGCCTGCAACAACACTCTCTCTCACACTGGGGGCCTTTTTGTGTTTCCCACAGCTCGTCCAGTCTCAACACCTTATTATTTTCATGCTTTCAGGGTTTGTCTGGTAGATAAACTGCTTTTTTCAGTGCAAAAAGCCAAAAAATGACCAGAATCTATAATAAAAAACATGTGAAGGCCATTAAAACTGGTCATGTGTCCATCGGAATAAACATTGCTCTCCGGGTGATAGAAACAAAATACACAACAATTGTCGTTTATTTAAGTTATAAATAAAATAAAATAAAATAATAAACAGGAATCTGCACTTTTAAAAGACAAAACGTTCACGTTGGTACATTCTGTCCTTTCATTGCTGTGACTAAACTAAATACATGTTATGCCGCGTTCCATTTGTCCTCGGAAGTCGGAATTTCCCAGTTCACAGTCGGAATTTTCAACTGGAACGCCCCTTGAAGTGGGATTTCCTACTGGGAAAGTGGGAGAAGCTTCACCAACCCCCGAGTTACCATTCCGAGATGGCTGCCATTCCCAGTTCCCAGTTCCGATTTCCGAGGTAAATGGAACGCAGCATTAGACCTCACTAGAGATCTTGAGATCTAGAGCAGGATCTTGATTAAGGATTTAAATGGTTATTTTACTAAATGCACGGATTAAAATGCGTTAAAAACATTTTAAACGGCAAGCATCAGAACGCAAATTGGTAGGCCGTTTAGCTGACGAGCTGCGTCGCCCAACACGTGAATATAACGTTACTCACCTCTATTGTAGCTGCCAGCTTTCTTCAGCACCCATGTTATGTTAGAGATGTGTTACTGTGCTCCCAGTCACACGGGCTGTCCATCCTGGACACGACCCGTAACGTGTTATCGAACAAGGGTCCACCTTTTCTCCGTCAAGGTTGTTCAGTGGTACAAAAACACGCAGCCGTTCGCATGTTATTCAAGCAGACTTCCTCAACATCTGCGCTCAGACTTCCCCGTTCACAACCAACTGAAACGGCCCATCCCGATGGTTTGGAGATCAGCGGTTGCACTTCTTTGGCTCCGCCCACTGCGTCTTTCGCCTCGGTGGCTGCAGCGCCGCCTTCTGGGCGCCAGCATGTAAAACTCGCAGCTGTGTAGTTAATAAATGAACAAGAAGTTAATGAATGAGGTCTATCCATCCATGTAATGATTTTTTACATAAAAGGTTTAATTTAGATTTGAATATTTGTACTAGAGCATCTTTTTTTCTCTTGTAGCCTAACTAGGACCTTTTGGGATGCTTTCCAGTACTGGATAACCTATAATGATCAAACCATTCCTATTCTTACATTTGAAAACATTACATTTGGTTTACAAGTGGAGGACAAAAACATAGACTTTGGAATCAATCATTTAATTATATTGGTTACATTTTTTATTCATAAATGTCGCTTTTTTTTGAATTAATCCAATCTTTATTGCATATCTAAACGAAATAATTCAGTACAACAATTTTTTTTTTAAATCTTGCATGATTGAAAAAGCCCAGCATCTTACTAAGTATCTTTGTACCCTAATTCCTGACTGATCACTTGCATTTTTTTATTTTATTTTATTTTATTTTATTTTATTGTTTATTCCTTTTCTTTCTTTTTCGCTCTGTATCTTCTTTATTTTGTTTTACTCATTGGTCGCTCAGTGTTCTTTGATGCAAATGTTCTTCTGTAATGTATAATGTGCCTTGTTTTTTTATGTAAAATCAATAAAGAGATTGGAAAAAAAACAAAAAAAAAGTTAATAAATGAACAAATGAAGAACTGAAGCAAAGTCAATCTGGTTAAATATCTAATAATATGATTTCATTGACGGGGCAGAGAGTGGCGGGTGAAATTAAACTACCTTGTAACTCTCCCTCGCTCTCTCTCTAGTGGGCGTGGTCTGGACGGCTACAGTACAGTATATGTGTTGAGTGTGTTGAGGTGAGAGTCAGGACTTTCCTACACCTGACAGCGCACAACAGCTCTTCAGTCTTTCACTAAGGTAAGAACAATATGCACTTTGTACTTTATACTCCAGTATCTCACAAAATATGTCAAGGTAATAAAATAATAATAATACTTCCCACTACTGTATGGTCGTAATTAATAAAAAGGAACACGTTTGATTCATTATTTTAGGCTTTCCATGTTTTAGTTTGCAATGATTTAAACACTTAGATAAAGCAGGCTTTTTACTTTTGTGTAAAATATCCCGTTTATTCTGAAAAGTGTCAAATGCAAATTCGGCAAAAGTGAAAGTGTTCACTTACATAAACTTTCAAACTTTGTAGATTGCAGATAAAGATACTGCAAATCATTACAGGAAGCGCTGTAGTGCATCAGACACAACACAATAAGAACTGAAGATGACAAAAGAAAATAACTTTTTAAAACACTTAATTAAGTGCACTTTATTTAATGACCATGGTGCGACCAGGGAATAATATAATAAGGTCCTTATTGATGGACAGTTAAGTCAAGTGAATTTTACAGGACACAATCACATCTCCAATCGTGTCTCAAGCTGTATAAAAAATGCTGGTTCTATTATTTTGGTTTCTTTATATGGTGTCTTTGCTCATGAGGTTTTAAGCTAGTATCTTTTCACAAATAGACTTTTTTTTCAAAGTTTGTTATCTTAAAAATCATTTTGATAGCAGATGTTTTAAGCAGTTCACTGATCTGAAGCATTTGGGTGTAGGTTACTACAGTAGTGAGGGGAAAAAGACATCAGCAATGACCTTTGAAGAATAATTTTTTGCTATCTTTCGATCTTGGAAAGATTATAATACCAACTCCAAGCAACTGGCATTACATAAGAAACATACCGGTAGTTCGAGCTCAATTGGAGTTACAAGTTAGTTTATCTCTTTCCACACATCAGAATTAGTTGAAGTTCTGCAGGAAAGTCTGAGGCGGGTACATTTAAGCTTTGTTTTTTTTTTTGATAACCACCAAACTGTCATGCATAAGTTTCACTTTATGTTTCCAAAGCCTTCTCTGTGTGATTCCCTCCTCCTGCAGATGCAGAGGTGGGTTGTGATCTGTTGGGCTCTCCTTGCCCTGGTGGCTGCTGATGAATGTCCAGATGGCGGGAGCTGTGAAGACGGTCAAACTTGCTGCAACAGTCCAGCTAAAGGCTATGAATGTTGTCCGCTGGATAAGGTAAATACAGTCAAGTGTAATCATTAACCTACCAATTGTAATTAGATATTGATTGAGGATTTTTCATCTCAAAACACTGAGTTGTCTCTAAACCCTAAATGTCAAATAGTTATTAACATAAAACAATATTCAACATTTTATTAAGCCAACGCACCACAGCTGACTGAAGTCGCCATCATATTCATGTTCTGGATCACTTTCGGTAACTCAGATCTGGTTCATTTAAGACATCGAGAGGTCGTTAATGATGTCTGGGCAGAGAATGGACATATTGTTAAGTTACACTTAGATAAAACAGGAAATGACTATGCTAAATGAGCTACATTCATGAGATATCTGTCTTGGATGCTCTACCTGCCCTAGATGAGCTTTTATTGGGGCAATTTATCCGCTGCAAGGGGGGGGGGTGACTCATTTTGTGACTCTGATGAAGGCAAAAGGATCGCCGAAATATGTTGGTAATTAAAAAACCTAAAATGTATTTGTCAGACAAAAAGAATTAGCAAATTAAATTGTAAATCCATAGACAAAATTAACTTTATTAAATCATTTATTGGGCAATTCAGGGGAGTCATTTATCCTGCACCAGGAACAAGATATTTCATCTGGCATGCTGGTTTGAAGTCATTAATCAGGCCAACCGTTTTGGTTTATTACAGGACCCAGGAGGTAAAATATTCATCAATCCAAAGGCTTCTTGATTGATCCCTGACTTCTTTACTTTATGTGTCAAACTGTTTTTGGGCAACACACCAAGAACACTCATAACTTCTGCATGTTTTGTAAGTTGTTTTGGATTAAAGCATGTGCTTAATGAAGTTGGTGAGGAACTTTAAATTATCAGTCACAGCAAAGCACAAAGTAAATGGACTGTAACGGTAAAAGCTCAGCAGAAGTGCAGACTGTAGAAAACAATGGATGAAACATTCGGTCACGTGACCCACGGGTTTCCCAGGGCCAGTTTTGAAGCCTGTTTTTCTTCGTACGGGGTGCTGCCAGGTTACTGCTATTACTACTGTCATTTAGCAGATACCTTTATTCAAAGAGATTCACATGTGAGAGAACAACACAAGCAAGATCACACAGGAGGGTCCAGCATGGATAAGTGCTGGTGCTGCAACATGTCAATCAAAGTTGGCTTAGCTCCCAGCTCCTCCAGCCGAACCTGCATGACAATTATGGTTGAAGAAGTGATGATGGCCAGCCATTGGCTGAGCTGACTGTCAATCGTAGCAGAAATAAATGTGATGCTTTATATTAACTCTCCTGGCGTGGTACAAAAAAATTCAGAGTTGTCGTGGGTGTGAAATCAAACGATTGAGACCAAAAGAATTTTTTGAAACCCCTAAATCTCAGTAATAATAATAATAATGACAATTCGTTTAATTCGTTTAATTATTTATTCAAACAGGTTAAAACAAAGAAAATAATGAGAATACATAAAATTTATATATATAAAAAAAAACATAAGCAAAAACAAAGCAAATTAAAGAGACAAATCTAGATGTAAATAAATATTTCCTGTTTGAAAGGGTGTAGGATGAAGTTTCAAAAAACTTTTCTAGTCCTAGCCCTTCTAATGTTCTGTTTTTACCATTTCTTCATTTCGCAGAACTTATAAAAGAAAAGCATAAAAGAAAAGAAAAAGTGGTTCAGCTGAGCAAGGCACTTTGGTCATTGGCTGTCAGTTCATGTGTCCATTTCCGTTTTGTATCCGTTTTGTAATAATGCAATAATAAGTTGCATAAACATAAATGGATCTAGTCATTGAGACTAAAAAATATAATTAATCCTCTGAATTTGAAATGATCATTAACATGACTCAGCTTTAAGTGTGGTCATTTATCTTTACAACGCTGTACGTTTGTCCAGGTATAGTAATTCAGCCCAGCAGTTCTTTTGCCATATCCTAATTTAAATGAACATACAAGATAAAGTTTCTCTCTCATTTTACATTTAAAGTTGTTCTACAGTCATCCTTGTCATCCCTGCCTCCCTTTTTTTTTTTACTATTTTACAAACCAGATAAAGGAACCAGCCTCATTCAGCCCGTGTGATAGCCGTTCTGAAACTTTGCTAGTCAAAGTGTGTCTACTACCCTTTGTCTCGTCTCTGCAGGCTGAATGCTGCGGGGATCACATCCACTGCTGTCCTGCAGACACACTCTGCAATGTGCAAACATCCCTCTGTGAGAACGCCACCGTGGCCTTGCCGTGGGTGGAAAGGACTCCTGCAGAAAAAGCCACAACCTCCAAAGTAAGATGCGACGCAGATCCCCCTTATTTTCTGTGTGAAAACAGACAGCAGATATTCAGGGAGATGTCTCTGTGCAGTCTTTCAGGATGATCAAGTCCTACATGGGTGAGGACGATGATAACATCTGTCCGGATCAGTCACGGTGCCCTGCTGAGTTTTCCTGCCTCAAAGCTTTGACAAAGTATGGCTGTTGCCCGCTACCCCAGGTAACCTCAAGCACACAGACACAGACATGCAGCTTTCCAAAAATGGACATAAAGGTACTGATTGTATTTTGCTGCTGGTATCTGGGATGAAGAGAGAAGATTTCCTGTCAATGAATTATTGTTAACTTGTGGTTTGACTTTCCCTATTCTACCAAAATTTAAGCATTTCACTTTCTCTTTAAACATTCTTGCCTTAGACTCAAGATTATTTTAATCATGTTGCAACATGGAGCGTCTGTGTATTGCATCACACACAGTCTTTGAGTCATTTTCTTCTGGTCTAAATCCAAATATCGTATGTGCCCCAGGACTTTTCATGTGGTTCTGAATTTCCTCATCAAGAAGCAGGGGAACTCTGCTTCATACATGTTTTTTCAGTCATGCAAAGCAACTTGTCTCCAAAAGCCCACTCACTTCCTGTCACAAAGCATTTATGTTTCCTTTGTTTAGTTTTAGTTTAGTTTATTTTGTTTTGGTCATTTACATTTTAAGATGTTTGCATATACACACTGTATATGTATACACACAGGTATAAATATATATATATATATATATATATATATATATATATATATATATATATATATATATATATATATATATATATATTATATATATGTACACATTTCCTTTTTTTTTTTTTGACCAAAAAGGTATAGGCTGAAGCCTCATGGCTTATTTTGCCTATCCTTTTCAACAAAAGGCAAACTTCAGAAACAAAAGATACTAATAAGAAGAAAACGAAACGAACGAACAAAACAAAGAAAATGAACAAAGAAGAGAAGAAAATAAATGTGGTCACTCACGATTGAGGACAGCTGCACGATTGAGGACGCTTTGCATGTTACATTTAAAAAAAAAAAGGCTGTTTCCCTTCACTGAAGACTACCCTTCAGTACATATGCAATGATAGTCTCAGTTGTGGGAAAAGTCAGATTAGTTTGGCCTCAGTGAGGCTTTTATTCACTGTAAATTAATCTACCAGTTTGTTTTAAAGCGATCAGTTTTATAAACGGTAGAGTTCAGTGATTGAAGCATTGTTTTAACGTTTCTCGGCCACCGACAGGGAGTCTCCTGCTCTGATGGCAAACACTGCTGTCCCGAGGGCCACCAGTGCAGCATGGACAGCCGCTCCTGCATGAAAAAAGGTCCGCCTTCTAATATGTGCCGAAATCTCATCCCTCTATGACTATTTTTTTTTTTTTAATGTTATAATTGTTTTCTATTGCGGCAGAGCTCATGGCTACAGTTCTGTGCAAGGACGGGGTGTCTGAGTGTCCAGATGACAACACGTGCTGTGAAACCCCTGAAGGCACGTGGGGATGCTGTCCACTGCCCAAGGTACAGACGGCTCTATCATTGACAGTCGTTACGCGCTGATACAATTCCATTACATACATGACATTTTTAAAAGAGGTAAAAGTCAAATGATGGATTTGCAAGTCCTGTCTTGATGTCCAGTTATCACTTCCTTATTGTTCCTTATCTATTGTGGTTCTAAGGCCATGTGTGACTTTATTGTCTGAACAGGCCGTATGCTGCGAGGATAAGAAAAGCTGCTGCCCAGAAGGGACCACGTGTGATGTCCAACACTTGAAATGCATTTCCTTATCTACCAAAAAAGAGCTGCCGATGTGGGCCAAGTTCCCCGCCAGAATAAGGGCTGACTGGGAGAACCAGAAAGGTCGGCTCTTCTTGTGTTTAGCTGCAAACGTGCCAGAGCACTTCCTCGTACTGGATAACCATTGTCTGAATTGTTTGTGCTCTCAGATGGTGGGAATGTGACGGCGAAGGCGGTTGATGATAATGACACTGGGAAAGTCCCTGAAGTCACCACAGCCAGTAGCATTCCTCCTCCTAAGACAGAAGTGCCTGTGTCATCTGTTACTAAGGCAGCTGGAGGTGAGATTACAACATTAGAGCATGTCAACAATCAAATGGACATTCAAATGTCTTAATCATACTACAGGCATACACAGTTGCTAACATTTTTTCCAACAGTTCTTGCTTTTGTACTTTATAACATTAATACTGACATGATATTCCATAAAATGCACAAATGGGAAGAAAACTGAAACATAAAGTGTCTTAATTAGATATTGGACTTTAAAAATAGACCATATTAGCGGCTAAAAAGGGAGATTTTGGGCCTTAAAACAAACATCAACAGACTCCCTGGAAAAATAAAAACAAAAAGTCCACAAGTGACGTTGCTCTACTGTTGTCTGAATTAATGCCCTTGTTTGGGGCGCACAGTGACCCCTCGAGCCCTCCGGGGTAAACGGAGCACACGATGGAGGAACCAACAGCCCTCTGGATTGTTGTCCCCACAGCCATCAGGCCATCAGGTTGGACCTGAACGTTTGCAGCCACAGGTCCAAGCACTGGCTGTAATATCTGCCTCCCTGCTTGGGATCCGGGCTTAAAGGAAGCTGGCGGGGCCACAGACTGATTAATTCGGTGTACCCTGTCCTAGCTGATTAATGGACTAGCCCCCCATTATCTGACTGAGCCCCTGCCAGCTCATTGAGATCCTGAAATTAGCTGCTACTGGTCGGCCCCAAAACACGACTGAGGACCAAAGGTGACCTTTCACTTGAGGTTTTTAAATCAGCTCTAAAAACACTTTTTCTCCCTGCTTTTGATTAGTTTTAGTGGATTTTGGCAAAATGTTATTACAAGATTCAAGATTGTTTATTGTCATTGTTCATATTTCATAACAACGAAATCACAGGTGCTTCATCGCAGGTATTTCAAACATATTCAAATTTTTGAATATTATTACTCTTATTTTTTATTTCATTGTATTCTTGTATTTTGTACTCATCTTATTTTATTAGGGCCCGAGCACTTACAGTGCGAAGGCCCTATTGTATCTGTAGGAGATGTCGTTTTTATTTTTATTTTTATTCCGACGAAAGGAGGGCCTTTTTTCCCCCTAAACGTGGCCCAAAAGTCACCAAATTTTGCACGCAAGTCAGGCCTGGTGAAAAATTTGATATTTAATGGTTTGCATTAATGGGCGTGGCCTAATGGCTCAACAGCGCCCCCTAGAAAACTTTGTGCCTCAAGCCCCACAATATGGTTTGACGTACATGCACGAAAATCGGTACACACCTGTATCATGTAGCAACTTAAAGAAAAGTCTCTCGGCGGCATGGCCGAAACCGAACAGGAAGTCAGCCATTTTGAATGAATCATGTAATTTTGCCGCAATTTATGCCATTTCTTCGGCAGTTAATATGGCCCGAACGAACCGTAACGTGCACCCAGGTGTGTTATAGCTCAAAATGTGCGTCTCCATCCTGCGACGATGCACATTACTTTTCTCTTTCAAAATCGTTACTGTGGCGATGATAGATGCCAAAAAGCACGCCCCCCCTTCATCTGGTTGGTCCATATTTGATAATTCCTACTTTCTGCAATAACTTTTGAATGGTTTGATATAAAGACTCATGGGTGGTGTCATCGGACTCAGTATTGAGTCCTTGAACATAATTGGTGCAAATTAGCCCCGCCCCTTCTTCTGATTGGTCAATATTTGATAGTTCCTACTCTCTGCCATAACTTTTGAATGGTTTGACATACAGAGTCATGGGTGGTGTCATCGGACTCGGTTTTGACTCCTTCGCCTTAATTGGTGCAAATCAGCCCCGCCCCTTCTTCTGATTGCTTGATATGTGATAGTTCCGATTTTCTGCAATAACTTTTGAATGGTTTGACATAAAGACTTGTGGGTGGTGTCATCGGACTCAGTTTTGAGTCCTTGAACATAATTGCTGCAAATGTGCCCCGCCCCTTCATCTGATTGGTCGATATCTGATAGTTCCTACTTTCTGCCATAACTTTTGAATGGTTTGATATAGAGAGTCGTGGCTGGTTTCATCCGCTAAATGTCCAGGCCTGAAGAATCTACATGCAAGTCATACAAGCTTCCACTGCAGCCTGAACGTGCACAAGGGTGCGAGGGCCCGTTCATCGCTGCTTGCAGCACTAATTTATTTTATCATTGTAATATAAGCCTATTATTCAGCTGTTTTTAACTGTACAGCACTTTGGTCAACCTCGGTTGTTTTAAACTGTGCTCTATGAATAAATGGCATATAAAATGGGATATTAATGGCAAAATACAGTTGCAGTCCTTAAACATACTTTTCTTCTTCTAGTGAACGATGTCCCGTGCAACGATACCGTGGGTTGTGCGGATAACACCACCTGCTGTAAAACCGCAACTGGAGACTGGGCGTGCTGTCCTATGCCAGAGGTGCGCGTTTGGCTCTCATCCGTCTTTAAAAAAACAATAAAAGTAGTTTTTGTAATAGGTGAAGCCCTAATATTGCCCTGTCATGTCGCCGCAGGCGGTCTGTTGTTCGGACTTCATACACTGCTGTCCAAAGGGGAAGAAGTGCAACCTGGCGGCGCAGACCTGCGACGACAGCACGTGCTCCGTGCCCTGGAAAGACAAGCTGCCCTCCATCCCCAGGCGGAGAGTCGAGACGCGAGAGAAGAACGTCACATGTGACGCAACCACCAGCTGCCCCGACGGCTCCACCTGCTGTAAAACCAAAGAGGGTGGTTGGGCCTGCTGTCCGTTACCGCAGGTCAATAATCAAACCAACATACAGAGCCTGGTTTAAGACAGCATTATCCAGAATTTTCAACTTTGAGGCTTTTACAGTTTATAGTAATATAGTTATATGCACACCCGCCGATAGGGCTGGACAAAGGGGTCTGTTGTCCCGGGCCCAGGGTAGGGGGGGGGGCCAGAACTAAAAAAAAAAAAAAAAAAAAAAAAAAAAAAATTACATTTTTCTTTCTCATTCTCATTAAATTATGGAATTATTTTTCAAAATGTTTCAAAATATGCCTATTTGTGGAAAGAATATGTAGTATTTGAGTTACATAAAAGCTTGTTATTAGTTTTCTGCCTAATTGTCCTTGTGGTCAAGAACACCCAACACAAAAATGGTTTGGCCGCTGATCAAAATTTGATGTTATCATTTAATTCAACCATTAGAATGGTCAAAATGTCCGGTCAGCACAAGTCCGGTGCTCAGAAAAGAAGAGAAAAGAGAAGAAGAAAATAGAGGCCTCAAAGATTCTCTACACAAATATTTTAAAAAGGTGGTGACTAGAATTGGCTGGAATTAATAAAGTCAGCGTAGAGCAAGGTGATAAAACAGCGAAGCCAACGTTTACCAACCTTGTAACTTAACCTAACTGTCTAGCTCTAATGTTAACGTCCATTAGCTTGTATAAAAACCTGAAGAGCAGAGGGAGAGGAGAGGAAGAGGGAGAAGGAGAGATCCGGGTGCAGGGGGGCCCATCTTAGATTATTTTGTCCGGGGCCCCGGCAAGACTGTCAGCTGGCATGGTTATATGTTTTAAGTAGTAAAGACAGCTTTGTACTGAGATGAGTTATGTGTCAGGAAACATGAATGCTGGATGAAAACACTGGTTTCTCCCACGTTTATGTGGCGAGCATGGAGCATATCGCTAATACCCATTCGTATCTTCTTTAATGCAACGAATTAAGTTTAATTAACATAAGAAACTAACTCTGGACACCATTGGTGAGGCACAAACCAAAGGAAGGAAGCAGTTGATGTAGGCAGAGTGACAAAGGTTAAAGGTTTCGGTAGTGTGTGCAGCGGTGAAGGAGCACTGCTTAAGGACTGTTGTTGCTTTGGCAGTAAAGAAGTTGATGATCTGAGGCGTTATTAGGAATTTTGGTTGGTCATTTTGAGTTGTGAATATTCGTATAAAGCCTGCCCTATTAGTTTGGTACGTTTTGTACCGATAGAAATCCCTGTGAACGGGAGGGGTACGAAACCTATTTCAGAGGTTTATTCCAAAGTGAGTGGGTATTGCTGGCCTGGATAGATCACTAGTAGCCTCTCAGGCGACGTTGGCATCAAAGGTTATCTCAGCAAACCACAAAGAATGGAAACATGTATTGTTTTCTGAGTTTTAGGTAATGGTAGATATACAATGGACCTTTTCTAAAAAAAAATTTTTTTATTGAGATCAATAGCCAAAGTAACAATGGTACATACATCTTCATAACTATTTTGATGAAAAAAAAACAATAGAAAGATCACTACATTCAGTGACCGTAGTGTACAAAGTATCACTAAAAGAAAATCACGAGTCAAAGATTTTTTTTCCCTTTTTTTTTTTAACCCCTCCAACATAGAAACATTAAAATAAAATAAAAATAAATGGATATAAAATTATAGCAGGATAAGAATTAATTACGCAAAAAAAGAATAGAAAATTAATAAATAAAAAGAAAATATAAATAAATACATAAATTAAAAAATATATATAAAATAAAATAAAAAAATAAATAAAAAAAAACAAAAAAAAAACAGCTCACTAAACTATTACTCTAAACACCATAATGCAAATACACACCGACACATAAATAAAATTGCAAAAAGGAAAGAAAAAGTATATGAAAACACCTGAATGAGTGCCAAGCACTAACAGGCACCTCTAAGTGGGTAACACTTTTAAGTTTGAAACATACAATGGACCTTTTTAACAATGCTGGTGACTGAAAGTGCTGCTGTCATTTTGTACGAAAAGGCGGTCTGTTGCGACGACCACGAGCACTGCTGCCCCTCGGGCACCACCTGCGACCTGGCGACCTTGACCTGTGATGAAGCGTCAGGATCCACACCCATGGCCCGGAAGATCCCTGCAAATACCACCCCCAGCCCGGTTACCACGACGACAGCGACCACCACCACCACGGCGACCACCACCGCGAGCGCACTTACCATGACGTCAACTACCACCCCGATCCCGGTCACCACCACGACGGTGGCTGCCTTGGACGAGGAGACGACAACGCAAGGGGCGGATGCCGCAGACGCTGGGATGGTGAAGTGCGACAGCCAAACCAGCTGCCCTCCGGACTCCACCTGCTGCCTCATGGCCTCCACCAAAAAGTGGGGATGTTGCCCGGTGCCGGAGGTGAGTTCTGCATCCTCACAACATCTCTGACATCCAGCAATTCATCCGTCACAGACGGGTTCTAATTTCACAAGTGTGCACGGCAGATAAATGCTCCAAATATCCCACGCCAGCATCCCATTGTACGCTAGTTGATCACAAGGACAGTGACTGCGTTTACATGCATCAATAACCCTTTTAAAACCTGAATATTGACAATAACCCGAATTTGCACGGCCATGTAAACACCAATAACCCCTTTGAATAACCCAAATTTGCTCATATTCAGGTTTTTAAAAACCTGAATATGACCCCTGGGTTACTCCTTTTAAAACCAGAATATTGGGTCATGTAAACACCAAACGGAATATCCCCATCAAACGGAACAGGAATTTGTTTTCTGCGCATGCTCTGTTCACAAGGAATCCTGGTCTTTTGAGTCCAGGAAGTTCTTATAAATACAGAGAAACGTAAGACCAGGCCACACTTTTGGAGTGAGGAGGAGATTAATCACTTCATAAATGTAATGAACGATATGAACATTTCTGCATTTGTAGACGGTAGAAAGTACCGGGATAGCCAGATTTACAAGAAGGTGAGCGAAAAGTTGCGCGAAGCAGCATTTGTTTTGAATTTGGATACAGGAAGAAGAAGCGGAAATGACGTTTTCCACGCGTCGCTGTTTTGATCCAGATATCCCGAATGATTAATAACCATGTTTACAGGGATAACCCTGTTTGCTCACGCATGTAAAAGGAATATTCCGAATGTTTCAGTAACCGGAATATTAGCAATAACCCGAATTTTGACTGCATGTAAATGTAGTCAGTGTCACCTGCGAGGTGCTAATCAGTCAAGACAGGATGGATGAATGATAATCACCTGCTTGTGGTTACGACTATGAAAGTATGTTTTTAGTTTGTGGAAGTCGGGGTGGCTCTTATTTGGTCGCATAGTAACATAGCGACCAAAAATAAGTCAGTCAAGCACCTAAAACTCTCATTTCCTTCGAGAGAACCACCTTTTTTGGTCTGATGTGGATGTCAGAACGTTACCTGGAGAGAAATGCAAGAGCTAAAATAAAGGCTAGGTGTTGGTCTGAAGACAAAAACAGGGGAATAAGTCGCTTTAAATTTTAAAATCCCTGCTTGCTTTTAAAGGGAGTGAATAAAAAACTAATAGCTGTGCATTAAAGGTTATGGAAGACAGAGTCAGAACCAATGCAGATGAAAGTATTTTAAGACAAAACAAGAGGTGAACAAACAAAATGAAGTGCATCTGCATCTGCTGAGTGTTTGTCATGAAACCAGTCCGTTACCAAAAACATTATTATTAATAATAATAATAATAATAATAATAATAATAATAATAATAATAATAATAATAATAATAATAATAATAATAATAATAATAATAATAAGTTAGAAAATGAATCTGGAATATTATTTAGCTTTATTAGTTCCAGCCCACAGTAATGCGAGTGAGTGGTGTTCCTTCTTTTTAAAACATTGAATACATTTAATTACTGGAGAAGCATAAAGTCTGCACTTCCCTTTTTCTTCTGAGTCTAAAGTGCAACCGTTCAATGAACATAGAAGCAGAAGTGAAGACAGGATGATGATGTGAAAGCGCCACTTCCCCTCTCACTTCTCCACAGGCGGTGTGCTGCGCCGATGGAAGCCACTGCTGTCCGACGCACTACAAGTGCGACGAGAGCCGGACCTCGTGCATCAAAGGAGAAGTGGTGATTCCCTGGTACACCAAGATCCCGGCCCCCTCGAGCCTGCAGGCCGAGCCCAGCTCCGGGCCGGACGACGACTCGGCTCTGTGTCCCGAGGGCTCCTCCTGCTGCCAGCTCTTCACAGGCGACATGGGCTGCTGCCCGTTGGAAAACGTGAGACGAGTGAAAGAAGTTTTGACGTGACGTTTATTAAGGAGCGATAGCTTCATCAGAGTTGTGGTTTTGTGCAGGCCGTGTGCTGCCCAGACATGGAGCACTGCTGCCCGCAGGGTTACACCTGCGACATCGTCTCCAGGTCCTGCCACAAGCTCATGGAGCTGCAGCTGGAGACCGTCCCGCTGACACCGGTGTACCTACCCGAGTACCAGCAGCTGCCCCCCCCCGGGACACAACTAAGCGTGCAGTGTGACGAGCAGTTCAGCTGCAAAGACGAGGAGACCTGCTGCAAGACGTCTGCAACCGACTGGGGCTGCTGTCCGTCTCCTAATGTATGAAATACTTTATTGTGATCACCGTTGCCATGGAACCAACTTCCAATCTGGGTTAAGGAAGCTGACACCATTTCCACCTTTAAAACCAAACCTACAGTAAAACGTTTCTGTCTAGTAAAGCCTCTAGTTAGTGTTAGGGCAAATCCCAATACACCCCCTACTTTCTACCACTACCCCTAAAAAAGAAGCCACAGATTTTAGGGTACTTGAAATCTTCCCAGGGCCCTGTCCCAATACTCCCACTACTCCTACTTTTCAGCACCACCCCTTAATTTTCCTTTATCCAAATAACGCCTGTTAAGAAATTTGATCCGATGTTTTCGGAGAAAAGCCGCCGGTCCGGGGCGCAGGCACAGCAGCAACTCACGGCCGGGTCAACCTGCGCCGTCGTACCGGGGAGAAACCTGCTCTGTGGAGAATTACCGCTGGCTGAAATAAATCATTTAGGAAAATAAATGTTGGTTTAATAGATGAAATCTAACAGTTGTAGCTACGCCTGTTAAGAAATTTGCTCCGAAAATTTCGGGATCAAAAAATGCCTGCCGGCTCGGGAGCTGATTTATGTTTCCACGTTAAATCGACGCAGAGCCTACGGCGTAGGGTACGGCGTAGGGTACGGCGTAGGGTACGGCGTAGGTTACGGCGTAGGTTACAGCGTAGGTTACGGCGTGCGTCGCTGCATAACCTACGCCGTAGGCTCTGCATTGGTGTAACGCGGAACCATAAATCAGCCTTTATTCTGGCGAGGTTTGAAAAAGACTTCGCAACAACGGGCAAGCGAGTGAATATTATGAAAGTAAAATATATATTTCTCGCTAGAAATGTAACAAAACGCATTTTTATGCAGAAACTAACTCAAAATATTGATTTTATTCACTAAAAAATAAGAAATGTCCGCCATGTTTTTTTTTATTCAGTCCGCAAATGACGACGAAAAGCATTCCGGGAATTTTTTCTGGCCCTAGGTCAGCTAGTCAGCATCGGAAAACCCTCGATCCGTAGGGACAGATTCATAACCACTACGCTCGTTTAAGCCACTACCACTAGGTGAAAAGAGGAATTGGGACACCACTACCCTCACGGAAACACGCAAAATTTAGGGGTAGGGCTGAAAAGTAGAGGTAGTGGGAGTATTGGGACAAGGCCTTAGTAAACACACAAACAGGGGGGCACCAACATGATCCACTGAGCGGTGCGGTGCCCATCACCCCTCCTTCTTTTCCTTTCTCAGTTATTAATTAGAAGTATTTCATAACCAGCATTGTTCTCCATTGTTCTTGTAGTTTGTTGTGCTGGTCTGTCCCCTCCTTTTCTCTTCTGCGCATGTTTGCAGGCCAGAGCTTCATGAGCTGCATGCTCCCCTGCAGTCCCCCCCACTGATCATCCCACTGCTGCTTCCACCTGTCTGTATGGATGTCTGGTAGATTCCTGTTGCCCCCCCCCCCCCCCGACCACCTCAGTGTCTGCTGTCTACATCTGCTTATATTGTCATCCCTGTAGTTCACCAGTTAGCCATTGTGTCTGTGTCTCTCCTTTCTCTGTTCTTCATTCTCTCTGTCTGTTTTCTCTTTTCCTGCTTGGTTTGTTTATGTTTATGAAATAACTGCTCGGGGGTCGTGTTCTGGGTCTCTGGAAAATGCCTAGAGACAACTTCTGTTGTAATAGATGCTATATAAATAAAATTGAATTGAATTAACGTTCAGATAGAACTGAGGATGGGGGGGGGACAAGAGGAAACCGCATCACTCATGAAAATGGGCTAAATGTTAATTTATTTATAGCTATGAAAGTCTTCTTATCGTGGTTTAAAAGGCACGATGCAGTTTCATAGCTGTGCATGTTTTGTCGTAGGTGCAGCGCCGTTCAACCATGTTGTTCACTCCCGGTTTCACTCATGATGTGACTTGTGTGTAAATTACCCCACCTGAACATGTAAAAAAGAAACACTGCGCTGGAAACAGTCCAGAAGCAAAAACATACATGTGCTGCTGAGATCTGAGATCAAAATTCTGATAATGGGAGAAAATGGATGTCCTGCACATGATGCTCGTGTTGGAGATGAGTTCTTCTTCCCTTGTTGTGCTGCTGTGTACAGTAGTAAATACTGCAACTGTGTCCAGTGTTTTGAACTTTTAATACATATGTATCTGCATTTATTACTAAAACACACCATGAGTTCTGAGACTTTCAAATTAGGATTCGAAACGTGCTGAAGGTTTTGAAGGGTTAACTGAAGGTTTGCTGTGTCTCCTCTGCAGGCGGTGTGCTGCAGCGACATGAAGCACTGCTGCCCCACCGGCTACACGTGCACGGCCGAGGGCTCCTGCATCCAGAGCAGGGGGCCGCACTGGCATAGCTGGCACGTTTTCCTGCCCTACAAGAAGAGAGCTCTGACCGTGTGAAACATCACTGGGCACTTACCTCCGGAGGCAACGCACTAATGAAAGTGGAAAAAAGGGATATAAAAAATGATTTTTAAATGCTTAGTCTTAGAGAAATGTGGTTAATGTTCAGGGGAGACACTGTAAAGCTGAAGCACACTCAAGTTTCTGTCTGCATGCATCTAATTTACATCCAATATAAATGAATACATAGATGCCTGTTATTCCAAGCACATGATAAGAATAAAACACTTCCTATTAAACTTGATTATAGTTACGGTCAATCATCTCTCTCTGTATGTCTTGCCAGCTGCCTTGTGTTTAAAATGCACCTCCTTTTCAAATACACCTATAGCTTTGGGTGTAGTTTTACATATCTGTGATGATTTTCAATACGTGACAACACGATGTGAGTGTGTCTGTTGTGGAAACTGTTACATCTTCACTCTTTCATAAAATGACATCACTTGTGTTTACAATAAATCAGTCTGATGGTAGACGACACGAGGCACAGAGAAGAGTTTTATGCTTGAAGTAGCTTAACTCTTTCACAATCACTTATAAAAACATATTTCACTTCTTCTTTTCATTCACTCCAGTCTATGAACCTATTTCTGTCCCCAGGTTACATTAATTTAGATGTTACAAAATATAAATCATGATCACAAGGCACACAGAGAACATCTGCTACTTATGCAACTGTTAAATAATTCTAAAATAAATCAATGATAAATAACAACATAAATAACTATTTCTCCACTATCATACATTGTCACATTTCCAGAATAGTTGAGTAATATCATTTTGGGATTCACACAAGTAACTTTCCACATCAATGTCATTCTAGGATTTAAAAATAAAAGATATAACTGAATAATATACATTTTTAAAAGAAACGTCTTCAACCTGATATTAAAAAAGTATATGGCAAAGATTATTCATATAACAAACTGATTTACTTCCCGAGTCATGCATTTTTTTAGGCTGACGTCAAACTGTAGGTGGATTATTTATTTATTTATTCAGTTCTGGCTTCATTTCTTCTTTTCAAAATAGTGACGTTTTGGTGAGAATGTGGGGATTCTTTCCAGTTGCGAGCAGCAATTTATTAAATTATAGTGGTCGCACACACATTTCCGGTTACTTGTTTCAAAATAAAATTATGTTAAACGCGTAACACTTTTCCCTGATAAGACTGAATATAGGACACTTTACCGTGAGGGAGATAAGACCATAGAAGAGCATCACAACATCACAGGAAATAAGTAAATGAATGAATGAATGAATGAATGAATGAATGAATGAATGAATGAATGAATGAATGAATGAATGAATGAATGAATGAATGAATGAATGAATGAATGAATGAAAAATAGTAAATCCGCTTTGGCAAGTTTCCCATGTGTGCTCTGTTAATACACATAATTGTGATTAAAAAAAAACGGAATTAAAGCACAATTCCAGTGCTTCAACACAGTGTATGTAATATTAAATGCCAAGGTGTATAAACCAGGTGCCATAAAGTAAAAATCCAGTCCAGCAGTTGTTCCAACTGAAGACTTCCATGAGTAAATAGAAAAGTAACAAAAGTATTATGCAAAAAAGCACTTATTCTGAGGTATCTGCACTTTCATACAATAAGTTAGACAGTAACAAGATATTACTTGTTACTGGAGGAAAAGGTATCAGGGAGCCACCCACGCCCGGAGGTCTCATTACTCGCAACCACAAGGGGGGCATCCACAGAGACCATCCCGGCCCAGACGGGTAGAGGAGTCCACACCACAGCGGTGAAGCCGTGGTGCAGAGCTCCACAACCATCCAGGCCAGAACCACCCCCAGGACGACCCCCAGGAGGACGACCCCCAGGAGGACGACCCCCAGGAGAACGACCCCCAGGACGACCCCCTGCAGGCCAGAGTCAGTCCCAGCATGGAAGCTCCCCATGAGGAAACACTGGAGCTAAAAGCTAAAAGAAAGCAGGATAAGATAGGCTATGAATTAAAAATGCACACTAAAAGAGTTTAAAAGTATAACATAAAATCCTAAAAGTAGGTCTAAAAAGCAAGACCTGCTAAAACAAACATAAGAAAGACTAAAAGGAATCTGCTGAAAGCCAATTTAAAAAGGTGAGTCTTGAGCCTGCTTGTAAAAGCATCAACAGTCTCTGCGGCCCTGAGGTTCTCCAGCAGGCTGTTCCACAGACGTGGGCCGTGGTAGTGAAATGATGCCTCACCGTGGGTTACGGTTCTAACTTTGGGAATTATTAAAAGGATAAATTATTGTGGTCAAATGTTTTTAGTTTGCTCCTACTTTGATAATACTACACTGATATTATATATATATACAGGACTGTCTCAGAAAATTAGAATATTGTGATAAAGTCCTTTATTTTCTGTAATGCAAAAATGTCATACATTCTGGATTCATTACAAATCAACTGAAATATAAAAGCCTTTTATTATTTTAATATTACTGATCATGGCTTAGAGCTTATGAAAACTCAAATATCCTATCTCAAAAAATTTGAATATTCTGGGAATCTTAATCTTAAACTGTAAACCATAATCAGCAATATTAAAATAATAAAAGGCTTGCAATATTTCAGTTGATTTGTAATGAATCCAGAATGTATGACATTTTTGTTTTTTTAATTGCATTACAGAAAATGAAGAACTTTATCACAATATTCTAATTTTCTGAGACAGTCCTGTGTATATATATATATATATATATATATATATATATATATATATATATATATATATATATATATATATACACATCTAATGTGATAATAGGATGCTTTTTTTAAACAACATCAAAATTGACCCTCTTAAATATCTTTAGAAATTCTAAACAGATTTAGAATCATTATTATCTTATCCTGGTAAGTGTTTGTGATTTTTTAAAGTGTTTAAATTCAATTTTAATAGCTCTTTTACATAGGGAAAGTGTGCGTGTGTTTACTAATGCGCCCCGCTCAGCTGTGCTTGACGCTTTTATTTTGAAGGCAGACGTGTAGCATATCCGGTATTCCCTCTGGTCCGCTCTCCTCCGCTGTGACGTAGGAATCATCTTCCCCAAGATGGCGAAGCACCTGTCCCTCCACTGTTAGGATACCGAAACAGCTGACGTTTAAGCGATGTCGACGGACGAGCTGTCGGCGTCGGACAGCGAGGCCGCGCTGGCCGGGGCCGGGGAGCGGTGGGCGCCGGTGGGCGCCGTGGCGAGCCCCGAGGAGGAGAGCCGGAGCGCGGCTCCACGGAGCCGGGCGGCGCCGCCACTGGCCCTGGCCGGCCAGGAGGAGATGGCGTCCCGGCTGAGGAAGCTGGAGGCGGAGCAGGACTCGCTGAACTCGTCCCTGCTCGCTCTCACGTCTCACTTCGCGCAGGTCCAGTTCCGGCTGAAGCAGGTGGTGCATGTGCCGGGGGAGGATAAGGAGAGGATGCTGTTGGAGCTGGAGGAGTTCGCCTTCAGGGGCTGCCCGCATGTGCTGGGCTGCAGGGCGGAGGAGCAGCTGCACAGCTCGGTGGGTCCAAAACATGCACACCTGTCAACTCTGGGATTTAAAAATACGGCCCACCGAGGTCCAGTATCTTGCATTTTAAGACAGATTTACGAGAAATACAAAAAAAACTACCTGTCAACCACTTACACATCCCCTCTGTAAAACTGCCATCCCCCCTTTCCATCCCTTATGTCATTTCATCAATGATTGTGGTTTTACTGATATTTCAACATTTAGAGTCATCACCAGAAAAATAACACCAGAAAAATAACTTATTTGACAATTTTCACCTGTTTCAAGTAAATTTTCACTTGAAATAAGTAGAAAAATCTGCCAATGGGACAAGATTTATCTTCTTATTACAAGCAAAAAAATCTTGTTCCACTGGCAGATTTTTCTACTTATTTCAAGTGAAAATCTACTTGAAACAGCTGAAAATTGTTGTTTTTTCCAGTGATGAGTCTTGTTTTAAGTGTAATGAGATATTTTTACTAAAATGAGACATTTTAACTAGAAATAAGACAAATATTCTTGTTGTGATTTTGAGTTTTTGCAGTGATCCATGTTACTTATCCTGTGAAGGACAGAGTCATATTGATAAGTTCAGAAAACTGTTTTTTATTTGTGTGTTTTGATGTATTTGATGTAAGCCCAGTGGATATTTAAAGCTTACAGAAGGCTGCATTTAACTGCTGCTATGTCATTCCTGCAGTATTTCTGCAGGTGCTTTGGTCAGTGCTATTATTTGTAATATATTATATTATTTGTAATCAGCACAAATTATCTGTCCCCATATGATAAAATCCACCATCCCCCCTGATTTTTCTTTTTACAACTCGAGTACTGCTTACGCACTACAATTATGTGCTCAGAATCTAGTTCCACCTTTAGTCCATGGGCCAGACCAGATATCAGTACCACCCAAGGTGACAAAACTAAAGCTTATAATTTTTGAAAAGATCCATGTCTATAGATGATATTTTGGTATGATAACCTTCCTGAGTGGCAGCTGTATCATAGTTATCAGCTCATGAAGTTACCCATCCTCTTCAGAAAATTACATTTTAGATGCTGCTGCATATCCCGGTTTAGACTCATGTACAGGATATCTGTCAATGTTTCACAATATTGTCTTTGGTATCATTTTAAGCATTCATTCAAGCTAAGATGTGAATCTTTCTGACCGACATAGAGGTCACTGCAGCTCTTTAAACTATAAACAACACACATTTTTACACAATTTTTGCCAAAAGATCTACTATCTTCTAGCTCTGTGTCATCTAGGAACAACAGAGACACACAATACAAAGATGGAAATACTCACAGGACCATAAAGATTCAGGAAATGTATAATATACCCGATACTATATCATTGTTGCAGATCATTATGAGCCTTAAACTAGAAGAGCATCATTAGGCTCCTATGAAACTATAACAGCCGCTAGGCCAGTGTTTCCCAACCCTGGTCCTCGTGGGCTCCTGTCCTGCATGTTTTAGATGTTTCCCTGCACAAACACACCTCATTCTAACTAATGGTCCTCATTAGCTTGTCACCAAGGTCTGCACAACTCTGTTGATGACACAGGTACTTGTATCACGGTGTGCTGAAGCAGGGTAGCCTAGTGATTCATGTCCGACTTGTGACACAAGGCTGGTCTGGAGAGGTTTCCAGAGCAGGTGGTTGTGTTGCTTTCTGTTAGTGATGTGCGATCGATATCCATACTTCTGATACCAGATCTGTATGCTCTAGAATCGCTAAAATACGCTCTGTATGCTTCTCAAATGAAAATATCGATACTTTTGATACTTCAGTCATCTGTGGTAATGTATAACATTAACAGGAATACAATGGAAATATTTTGTCTAAATGACACGCTGCTGGTAGGAACTACTTTTTTTCATTTACATTTTTATAGTAGTTCTTATTTTAGTTTATTATTCCCTTATTTATTTTAATGGTTTTATTATTTTGCTTAGGATCTTTTTTTAGTTATGGAAACACCTTTTTCAAACACTCAGTTATATTTTAAATGAGGCCGCTACCTCAGTATACTTCTGACTTTACAATACAGTAAATACCTAAATAAGTTACTCTGATGTTTTGTATTCTTAAGCTATCTAAAATACACACATTTTTTTTAGATTTTCCGGGCACATTAGGTGTATTTGCACAATGTATCGGTATTGCCGATGCCTGCCTGAATTTTATTCAATATCGGATTGGAAAGGAAAGGAAATCAGTATAATTGGCGTCACACACCAGGTTGCTGCGTTCACCCAGCAGCGTGTTTATTTTCTGTGTGGCTCATGGAAAACACCTGCAGCAGATCACTATCTGCGTAATTAAGGCTCCCTGTACTCACATTTACACGAGCTGCGTCCTGTATGATTCCTAAAAGGCCTTTTTTATCTTATTTCTCCCTTGTCAATGCTTCTCCTGCAGGAGGATCTGGTGAGTATGAGAGCCCTAGATGTTTGTGTTTGCGCTCATTCATCAGCCGTGAATGTGTTTTGATTGTGAAAGCCTCTTCAGACGTAAACATTAACCACATCTCCTGTAGAGCCCTAATGAAATTACTGATGTCAGATGAGCTGTACAAATTTAGGAGCCTGTGTTTTGTTTTTCTCCTGTCAGAGCGAGAGAGAGAAGAGAGAGCGTCTGGAGGCTCAGAGGGAAAAACAAAAGGACCTCATCTTCCAGCTGAAGACGCAGCTGGACGATCTGGAGCGCTTCGCCTACCAGGAGGGCAGCTACGACTCCCTGCCGCAGTCTGTTGTCATGGAGAGACAGAAGGTGGGAGCATGCACATGCAACGTTGCTTTCAACCCCTCCACATTTTTTTTTGGAACTTAATTTTTATTTAGTTTTCAACAACAATACACCACACACATTTTCTTCTTTCTTTTCCCCTTTTTCAGCTGCATACAACATTTGTACACATTATACTTACAGGACTGTCTCAGAAAATTAGAATATTGTGATAAAGTTCTTTATTTTCTGTAATGCAATTATAAAAACAAAAATGTCATACATTCTGGATTCATTACAAATCAACTGAAATATTGCAAGCCTTTTATTATTTTAATATTGCTGATTATGGCTTACAGTTTAAGATTAAGATTCCCAGAATATTCAAATTTTTTGAGATAGGATATTTGAGTTTTCTTAAACTGTAAGCCATGATCAGCAATATTAAAATAATAAAAGGCTTGCAATATTTCAGTTGATTTGTAATGAATCCAGAATGTAGGACATTTTTGTTTTTGTAATTGCATTACAGAAAATCACAATATTCTAATTTTCTGAGACAGTCCTGTAAGTATTAAGCAAATAAAACAAGAGAAAACAACAAAATAATTATTCACTCCAAAATATACGTATATAATAACAAACCCATACATTTAAAAAAATAAATAGTAAAGTCAATAATAATAATTGTCCACTCCAAGGTAAACGGTGTGTATAGAAAAGCAGGCACCATATTTACTCTTACTCTACTATTTACTTTAGGAAAAATTGGCATGTGTATAAAATATGTGTAGCCCCTCCACATTTTGATTCAAAATATAGAAGCAGCAGGTTTTAATCAACAGTTTGACTTTTTTTTTTGTTTGTTTTTAATTTCACAGCCTCATAAGTGCACGTGTAATGTGCAGCTACTGAAACAGCTGAGGTTTTCCCACTTTCTGGACTGTTCAGCAAATAACGTGGTGTTTATTTAAGATCGGGTGTCACAAGTCAAACATTTATTCTTACAATTTCTCAGCCCTTGCAGTGATGTCATATACCGACGGCCTTTCCCTTTATTTCAAAACATTTTAATTGGCTGGAGAGCGTTCATCAGCACCACGTCTGCCAGGAAGTTAGAGGTGAACTGTAGAAGTTGTTACCTGCATACACCTTGCTTTGTCTTTGTTCTCTCTTCCCAGCAGGAAGTGATGCTTCCTTGTTTGCGTAACTGAGACGTTCAAGGACATTTTTGTGTTTTTCGGGGTTTTATTCAGCTAAAGGTCAAAGGAAGTCCTAGAAATAGCTGTAGACGTGTTTGTCCGCAATCTTTTTTGACATCTGTTAATCTGACAAATCAGTTAGAGATGTGAGAGAACTCGGCAAGCAAAAGCTCTTATTCACGATGTGTTCCAGGTCATCATTGACGAGTTGATCAAAAAGCTGGATGTGAATCTGAACGAGGACATCGGGAATTTGACGCCCGAGGAACTGAGGCAGAGAGTGGACGCTGCCATCGCTCAGATCGTGAACCCTGCCAGGGTCAAGGAGCAGCTGGTGGACCAGCTCAAAACCCAGATCAGAGACCTGGAGATGTTTATCAACTTCATCCAGGGTATGTAGGCCTGTAAACTGGTGGTTGGTAACTTGTAAGTTGTCCGTATCTCTTGATTTTACAAGTTTTTGTTCACGATTGTGCCCTTTTTTCTCCCAAAAGATGAGGTGGGGAACCCTCTCCTACCAGATGGATGCAGTCAGCAGCCTCAAGCAGCAGGGACCAATACCAAAGCTTCAGGTGTTCAAAGGAAAGGTCGGGCACTTTCTCTAATTGGATTTGTTTGATTAACCTTAGAAAAAAGAAGCACTCAAATCAATTCCTTGTTGTATGTAACATTACAGCCTGTCCTAACTGCACGCGAGCGTCCGACTATCGCGTCGCACTGCGTGGCATCGGACGCTCTCTGTCCACACTGAAAGCGTTATGGGTCCCCACGTTATTTCGACAGCTGAAACTCGCTCTTTAAAAGGCTGATTTATGGTTCCACGTTACACCAACGCGTACCCTACGGCGTAGGGTACGCGTTTACGCAGAACCATAAATCAGCCTTTATTCACCGCACTACCCGCCCGTGCGCTCTTGAAAGAAACTCCTTAGATAACTCCTAAAAGAGTAAGGAGACAAGTTAAAGATGGGTGAGTGCTTGTAATCTTCCTACGTTTGTAATTTCTAAACAGAAAACAAGCTTGATATTGTGATATTTAAATGTTCTTCTATTTTGTACCTGCCGCTCGCATTGAAAGCCGGTTGAAAGCACTGTAGGAAACAGTCACGGATGAGGAACGGCTGATCCAGTTAGTTGAAATGAGAAGTTATCTCTATGATACCTCCTCATTTCACTACAAAAACCTCAATAAAGTGTCATAAAGAAATATTATCTTATTATTATTATTATTATTATTATTATTATTATTATTATTATTATTATTATTATTATTATTATTATTATTATATATTATCTTATTATCTTATCAGAACCTTCCAGCTCCCTGGCGATCTCCCTCCAGCCAGCTGCCACTTTATTGAGGTTCTTGTATTGAAATTACTGTTTCCTACAGCGCTTTCAACTGGCTTTCAACGCGAGCGACAGGAAGAAAATTGAAACGGGCGTTCGACAAATGTTCAGCTCAAAACGGCGCGCCGCGTCACTCACAGCCAGTTTGGACAGTCCAATAGAAAATAAAGGAATGGAATTGTTTTTGTCGCTGACGCTCGCTCGCGTCGCATGCAGTTATTAGGACACGGTGTTAGAAACTATTTCTCTGATTTCCAACATGCTCTGCGTTGCGGTTGTCCCCCTTCACCCCACAGTGGACCCGCAGCAGGCCCAGAGGATGCGTGAGACCGGCCTGCAGCTGATCCAGAAGGCTCTGGCCGTGCTGCAGATCTTCGCCGCCAGCCAGTTCGGCTGCGCCGCCGGCCACGTCCCCCCGAACCTGTGGTCCCAGGAGGCGGCGGGGCAGGACTACGGACCCCTGCTGCAGCGCCTGGAGGCGGCCGTGGAGAAAGTTCGAGTGTTGGGCTCGCGCAGACATCCCTCCGTGGAACACGTGGTCAGCTACACCAGCACCGCCACGCTGGGGGCTCGAGACGAGCTGACCACGGCCGTGAGGAGGGAGCTAGCCATCGCTCTGAAAGACCTGCTGGCTCACGGCCTCTTCTCGCCCTCCCAGACCATGACGCTGGTGCTGGCCCCCATCTCCTGCCTCCTGCCTTACAGACCGGCCGCGCACACCATGCACCCGTGGGAACTCTTTGTAAAGTACTACCACTCCAAAAACGGGAAGGCCTTTGTGGAGACGCCGGCCCGCCAGCTCTCACAGTCCTTCAGTCTGCACGTGGGCGCCGGCCCGGTGACGGTCACCCCGAAGCAGTCGCTGCTGTGGGCCATCCACAGCGTGCTGAAGGAGCACGGGCGCTACAAGCGGGGGCCGGACTCGGAGCTCAAGGCGCTGGTGTGCATGGCTCTGAACGAGCAGCGCCTGGTGTCGTGGCTCAACCTGCTGTGCAAGTCTGGGACGCTGATCCACCCGCACTACCAGGCCTGGAGCTACATGGCCCAGACCGGCTTCGAGGGAGCCCTGCGCATCCTGGGCCGCATCAGCCACCTTAGATTCAACCTCCCGGTGGACTTGGCTGTCCGGCAGCTCAAGAACATTAAGGACGCTTTCTGATAGGACCAAAAAACTGGAAAATTGCATTTCTCGGCATAAAAGTATTTTATCAGCGAAACCATACTGCTCTTACTAAAGTATTCAGGACCAAAAGCATGACTTTGTTTCAAGTATGTCACTTTTTTTTGTTTTTAAACATTACATGAGAAACATCCCATCTGAAGTAAAAGTGCAAGTTTGTGATGTCAGCGATTCGTGCGTCGAGTTTGCGTTAATCTGCATATTCCACTAAGTTTTAAGATGCCAAATATCCAGAAGACTACTTGTACTTGCAAACATGCCTTAGAGTTGAGACTGAGATTACCTCTCCTTTAGCAAAGCCTTCCTAATCTCTGTGAGCCGTTTCCAGCAGTCGTACCTGAGAAGTGCCCTGAGCTATGCAGCCAACGTGGCGAGAGCCAGACTTGTGTAGGAGGCGGTTCTGTAAAGGTTCTGTAACGCCGGGTCCAGTTGGCTGCAGGAGGAAAATTCACTGCTGCTCTTTCCTTCATGCAGAGACCAAGGAGCCGGCATCGGTTATATGTTTATATAAATGCATTTGTCTGCTGTTAGAGAAGAATTTATCCAGCAGGTAAATCAACAAATTGGTTCATGGCAACTAGGGATGGGCGGTATGGACTAAAGAATGTATCACGATAATTTCTGGCATTTATCCCGATAACGATAAAAATTATGATAAAAATTATGATAAAAAAAAAATACCAATTAAACTCCACCTTTGTAACTATAAATCTATCACCACATTCAGTCTTTGGAGCCCCCAAAATACTGCTCTAAAAGATACTAAATACTACTAAACTACACCAATAAATTGAATTAATAAAAAACAATTAAATGAGTTACACCTGTACTGCAAAACTGGAATGAGTCCTCGCTCTCAGTTCTTTCTTTCTTTCTTTCTTTCTTTCTTTCTTTCTTTCTTTCTTTCTTTCTTTCTTTCTTTCTTTCTTTCTTTCTTTCTTTCTTTCTTTCTTTCTTTCTTTCTTTCTTTCTTTCTTTCTTTCTTTACGTACGTTGTACGTGGATTTAACGCAGTACCATAAATCCGGCTTTACACAAAAATGTCATCAACGGGAATTTATCGTTTTTACTGCGAGATGACAAATTCTTACCGTGGGGAATTTTTTTGACGGTATATTATGAACGGTAAAATATCGCCCATTCCTAATGGCAACACTAAACAGAAGCACTCAGGCTGAATTGAAAGGAGTGCATAGAAGGAACCGGGGAAACTTTAAATGTTTGCGTGACTTTTATCACAAATAAGCGGCTTTCAACTATAGCAAACGAAGCTTGTCTTGACTCTTTTTTTTTTTTTTAAAGCGCCTCAGCTGTTCTCGTGTCCGAGGCGTGCGAGCGTTTCAACCCTGTTAGAGCTGCTGCTTTTCTCCTCTTCGGAGGGATCCAGTGTGATATGAATATATCTCATACCTGACGTGACTGTGGGATGTAAAAGTTGTATTCCAGATGTTCTCTGTCTTGAACAGCTGCACGAATCATATCCTTAAGACCTGAATGTATAATCCATTGATGCTGTTTCTGACGTGTTGATGTGGCCACACGCGTGCAACCAATCTCAGACTGTGTTTGTACTTTATTAATTGAAATTCTGATTCCATAGTTGTGCACTTTGTTAAATTTTCATTCTTTTCCACTCGTTTTTCTCCCGTTTGCTTCCACTATTTATTCATTGGATGGTGACGTAACTGCAGGACACATCAGGACGTTTGAAATTGCTGCTGTGTTGTAACTGTAGCAGTCAGTTTGGGAGCAAGACACTGTGTCATTTAAACTGTGCTATTTATGTTATTTTATTTGATCACAGATAATATATTGGGAGATATGAACTTGTGTTAGTTTTGCTTTTTATTGTAATTAATGTATACATGCAGATAAACAAGATAATATAAATAAGCCTCTTGGTTCTTTATTTCTTCATTGTATAAAAGCATCGCGGGAAAGTTCATCCTTGTCTTCTAAACACATGCGAGTGGACTTTAATGTCCAAGCAGGGACACGAAGAACGTGCAACCTGCACAATGAGTTTTAGTCTAGGACAGGGGTCTGCAACCCGCGGCTCCAGAGCCGCATGCGGCTCTTTAGTGCCGCCCTAGTGGCTCCTGGAGCTTTTTCAAAAATGTTTGACCTTTTTTTTCCTTTTTTTTTCTCTTTTTCCCCTCTCTTTTTTTCTTTTTTTCTTCCTTTTTCCTTTCCTTTTTAATCTCGACATTTCGACTTTTTTCTCGAAATTTTGACTTTTTTCTCGAGATTGTTCTTCAACATTAATCTCGGCATTTCGACTTTTTCTCAACATTTCGACTTTTTTCTCAACATTTCAACTTTTTTCTCGACATTTCGCCTTTCGCCATTTGCCTTCATTTTAAGGCTTATACATACAAGACTTTTCATTTTTTGCGGCTCCAGACATATTTGTTGTTTGTGTGTTTGGTCCAATATGGCTCTTTCAACATTTTGGGTTGCTGACCCCTGGTCTAGGAGATGCTTTAATGTGAGGCTGCTAAGATGGACCACGTCATCACTGCCTCCACTTCTACACCAGTAACTTATTGTTTATAATGTATTAAAACCCTCCAAAGCGCAACTGAAAGTCTGATCCGGACAACTTTTAAGGTGTTTGCTAATATAAGGGTGTTAACTGTGGCGGCTGTGGAGGGACAAATAAGTCTTATTTAACACATTTATTAGTAGCTAATTGAGGCCCAATGTATTCTCAGGTAAACAATTATAATTTCACTGCTGTTTCATAGAAAATGTTTCACTTAGCAACAGCTGGCAAAGATGCAGTTTTTCCAGTTTCATCCTCTTAGTGGACTTCCTGAAACTCCAACTCTCTGCTTTGACTGTGGATTTGATGTTCTGTCTTATATTATTAATTGTTTTTGTACATTTTTCAATTATATACACTGATTTATAAAGGACTGAGATGCTTTGTTTGGAAAGTTCTTATCCAAAAAGAATATGTACTACAAATGAGACACTCATGAAGATCTTGCACTGATACTCTGAAAGAGTTTATAATGAATGGATATAATTTGAGAATATACAAAAGATGCCTAAAAATTAACTTAAAGTTTGGATCATCTTCTGGATTATGGCCTTGATAAAGAAAATCAATAGTTGTGTTATGGCATCATGTTGCCGGATACAGAAATCCAGTCGGACAGCATTTTTTTCCCCCTTAGTTTGGTTTGAAATAGAAAAGAAACAACGTATCCATCCTTGTTACATCTTAAGTGTGTGTGGAACAAATTATCTGACGTTTATGCGTTTTATCTGTTTTATAGTGCAGGGATACCAAAATCCAGACCACCAAAATAGTTTTAATTTCCTATCAGTGGTGTGATATTTCTACAATATTTGTTGATTTGCTGCAGTGATTATATGTACAGGTAATGTTGGGATTTCATCGGTCTTTTTTGCAGAGCCCCACACAGCAAGCTCTCCTTATGAGTGGTATATGTTTGATCTCAAATATGTATGAAACAATGTCACATGCAATTTAAGGAAGCCTGTGTAGCCTTGTATATTGTATTTGTATATATTCCAAATATATCAAAACTTGGTGAAGAGCATAATTTAATTGCAGGTAGTATCTGAAGTTATTGCCGACTAAAATCAATAACTTGTGAATGTTGAGCGCTTGTTGTTTATCGGTTTAGTTGAACGTAATTAAAGACGACTTTAACCGTATCACTTTACCAGCTCCAGAATTAGTGTTATATGTTAATTGATAAAATAAAATAAAATATATATATATATTTTATTTTATTTTATTTAACATTTTCAAAAAGTACAATGATTACATATCTTCATATATCTTCACATTATGCAGTGTCAAGTTGAACTATAACATATAAAGAGTATAAGTCAAATAAAATACAAAACAAAAAGCACAACACATTATAATGTCTTAAAATGTAAGATTCTGGATCTCGGTTTGGACTGGTGGGACAGCGGCGGAAATTTAATAATTTATAATAGAGCCTAAATGAAAACACAAGTGAATTAAAGCACATGTATTAATTTTAATTGTTTTCAGTTTATATACGCATTGATTGTCTTCAGGCTTTCCTCTGAACTCTTCCCTTGACCCCTTTTATTAAAATGTTTTATTTTTTTTATTGTTTATCTTTTTGCTGCCCACAACTTTGCATCTTACTTAGTAGCTAGGTTTTGTCTTAGTTTCTTAGTCTTGTTTTTAGTCTTCTTTGTAAAGCGCTCTGAGATCTGTCGTTTCAGGTGAAAAGTGCTATATAAATTGAAATTATTATTATTATTATTATTATTATTATTATTATTATTATTATTATTATTATTATTATTATTATTATTATAACCAGCCAGGGGGGATGAAATTATAACAAAAAGCCAAAACATTTACATACATTTATGGTTTTGATTGCTTTTGAATTTGTAGGAAACTTAATAGAGTCCAGATACTGATTGAATTCAAAATGAAAAGGAGAAAAAAAGAGGGTTTTTTGTGTAAGAATTTGGATTTGTGGATGTGGAAAAACAAAACAAAAAAATAAAATGAGATGCGAACTACTCCCGGATGTGACGTATGCGTTTTCGCGGGTCAAAGGTGACAAAGACCTGACGAACTTCCTTTCCTGTTAGCGGTGGCGTAGAGCAGCATCAGTGAGTGAGATTTCCCTTCAACAATCTTCATCCATCGGCCCTTATCCGATTTATTCTGCAGTATTTATCACCATATATCGTCAAAGAAACATCCCTTGTCTAATATTCGCCATTTATTGTGGAAAGATTATGTTAATTATTGAAGAAAATGAGCAGTTAATAAGCGTTGTTGTCCCGCGTAGCTCCATTCAACATGGCAGCTCCCGCTAACGCATGTATTATTGTCGAAACCACTGGTTTATAATTAAGATTCACAATCAGTCCGTGGGGGTGAAGATCTCCCGAGTATGTTTGAAGGTTACAGTAGCCTCTGAAACGCTGGTGTTTGTTTTTCTTCAGCTAAAGCTGAACTCTGGTAGTTTTAACTTCCAGCCTGAGTCTCGCAAAGTCTCGTGGAATCTCGTGTCTGGTGTCCAGGTCTCGTACTGTTTTGCAGTGATACCTTTTTCTAACAGTGTGTTTTTTGTGTGGCAGACATGGGCAAGTTTATGAAGCCTGGGAAGGTGGTGATGGTGCTTGCCGGACGTTATGCTGGTCGCAAAGCTGTCATCGTAAAGGTAAGAACCTGCATTTGCTCACCTGAAATAAGGGACATTTTCCACCATCCACCCTTCCAGTATCCCTGACATAGTCAGACAGGTAGCTGTGCTCACCCTGCCCCTCCTGTCCCTTTTATTGAGATGTTCACACATAGTCTTTGCTTTTACTTTTGGCAGAAATGCCGTTACATCCATCCATCTCTTACGGTGGCCGAGACCTGCCATTGCTGAAAATAAATGTAACGCTGCAAACAGAAACAAATGCTGTTGCAAATAAAATAAACGCTGCTGCAAATATAAAGAAACCCCGCTGCAAATAAAACGACGCAAATAAAAAAGCCACAACGGAAGTGAATTACCGGTGACTATTTTTTCCGATGCACCGGTGTTGCACATTAAAAACTACACGTAGCGACGTTTAACACTAACCTTTTCACTTATTTTCTTGTTTGTTCTTATTCCTCGCTCTTCTTATTTCTTCCATTTCACTTACGTCGTCTTCTTCTCCTCTCACATAAAAACACCGGTGCATCAGCAAAAATAATCCCCGACAATTCACATCCGCTGTGGCTTTTTTATTTGCGTCGTTTTTTTTTATTTGCGTCGTTTTTTTTTATTTGCGTCGTTTCTCTTATTTGCAGCGGCGTTTCTTTATATTTGCAGCGGCGTTTCTTTATATTTGCAGCGGCGTTTCTTTATATTTGCAGCGGCGTTTCTTTATATTTGCAGCGGCGTTTCTTTATATTTTCATCACTGGCGGGTCTCGGCCACCGTAATCTCTGACCTGTTCTGAGTTTCTAGGTCACCTCTGTACAGACTCATTACTCCGGCACTTTAAAACCAACATGTTGTAAAAAATTTTTTCTTTTAATATTTGTTCTTTTGTATTGCACCAATCACCACAACAAATTCCTTGTGTGTGTTAAACTACTTGGCAATAAACTTCTTTCTGATTCCTGTTGTCACTCCTAACCTCGAAAGAATAGTGACAATTAGGTTTGGATAGGCACAGGAATGCTTTTTAAAAATTATTACATTATAATACGGGAGGATGTAAAAGAGGTGTAAAATAATGGCGTTACCCGGCCGAAACGGGACGCTTGACAAGTACAGCGCTTATTATCAGTGCTCTCAGGTGTGCCAGGTGTTCATTAACCAACGGACGAGTGGGGGTTCTGTGTTATCTTGGGCGTGATTGTAATTGGGTTTCTGCCGTCTCCTGCAGAACGTCGATGATGGCACCGCCGACCGTCCTTACAGCCACGCCCTGGTCGCCGGCATCGACCGCTACCCCCGTAAAGTGACAACCACCATGGGCAAGAAGAAGATTGCCAAGAGGTCCAAAATCAAGGCTTTCGTCAAGGTTTTCAACTACAACCACCTCATGCCCACCAGGTCAGTGTCCCAGACGGGTGTTTAACCATGTGTGGTGTTTTTGTTTTGCCCAAAATGCGATAAAATGACAATACTTACTAACAGCAAAAAGTAAACACGCTTTCTCCATAATCATTTTGCCTTGTCTATACTTTTTATATATACATTGAACATTTGGGTAACATTGGATAAGGAAAACAAACGTGGTCATTCTGTAGCAAGAGATGCTGCTTTAAAAATAAAAGATTTAGTGAGGAAAACGTAGCAGTTCTGCTTCTTGCAGGAAATATCATTAGTTAGTCAAAGGCCATATGACGGGCATCTCTTGTGTATCGACCGTGTCAGTCGACAGAGCGGTGAAATGCTCCTCATCACACAAACATGATCAATTACTTTTAGCAAGCACAGAAATAATACCATGTTTATTTTGCAGTAAAGTGTCTTCACTACCACCACTTACATGTGAGCTTAAGTTGTGCAAAGGGCTGGGGATTAATTTGATTCCGCTTCTGAAGATACAGAATCGATTATTGTGATTTGATCCGATATCGATTTGGGTTAGTGTTTTTAAAAATGTTTTTTGAGCTGTTAACTGATTACATGACCGTGTAGTTATGCAACATATTAAAACTAGTACTAAACTTGACACCATGTTGAATGTTTGATAGTTTCGCACTATGCGCATGCATGAATTAAATGATGTGAATACTGGGATTAACATTCACTGGGCAAAAATTTAGTAATAAAAAAACGATCTTTAGACATAAGAATCGATTTTTAGGAAATTATGAAAATCGATTTAGAATCGGAAAAAAAAAAATTTTTTCAACACAGGCCTAGTTGTGCAGTGTTATACTGTATACTTGATTATAAGTGCAGGATCTTGTATGCTATCTCAACACTGGCACGGACACGTGGAGGATTTGACAAGTTGAATGTTGTCGTTGGATCTGGAGGTCGCAAGTTATTTAGTCAGTGGGGAAAGAAGCAGCTTTGAGAAACAAACGCCTCTTCTTAACCCCCCAGACTGATGGGTGTTGTGATTTGTAAGTATTTAGTCTGCTGTCACCGACAAAGTATGGTTGATGTTCCTCAGATATGTACAGTAGAGCTGCAGCTAATGATCATCCAGATAGATAACTGATTAGTGTTTTGATTAGTTGATTTGAGGAGGAGAGACCTGACATTGCCTGTATCTGCTTGATACTAAAATTCCTTGTCGACCAAATTTCATAATCAGTGTAATGTCAGCTGATTGTCGCAGCACCGGCCCACAGGTCCGATTTGCACGTTGTGGAGAAGTTTGACCACCACGCTTTGTTTTTCCTCATGCACTTTTTTTTTGTGCATGTAGACTGCAGACTCGCATTTGGTCAAATCTTGAGGGAAATGGTTGAATCGGATATTGGTCTCGTCAGAAACGTGTACACTGCTTTGGAAATGTCCTCTTGCAGATTTATTTGTTATTTTCAATTAAATGTTTAATTTCGTCAGTGAAAATGTGATTTGAATACATTTGTTTTTGCTATGTTGGCAGTTAGGGCTTTAATTATTGTTAACCGCTGTGCTTCTCCTCCCTCAGATACTCTGTCGATATTCCTCTGGACAAAACTGTCGTCAACAAGGACGTCTTCAGGGATCCTGCCCTCAAACGCAAAGCCAGGCGGGAGGCTAAGGTCAAGTTTGAGGAGAGGTAAGTTGTTAGTGTAGTTGTGTTAACACTGGACTTTAGTCCAGATGTGAATAAGTGCAGTTGAGCTGGAACGTTACTAATGTGTTGGATAAATCCTTCCTGAAACTCAAATTCTGTCTTTCGTTCAGATTTTCTAAGTGTCTCTTTTTGTCGTTTGCAGGTACAAGACGGGCAAGAACAAGTGGTTCTTCCAGAAGCTCAGATTCTAACTTCACCCAATTTCACAAATAAATGTTTAAAAAAGGATATTCTTGACTTTTGTCCCTTTTTTTTTTTTTTTTTTTTATTTATTTCTTAAATCTTCATGGAGGTGATGAGGGAAGGGTCTTGTCTTCATGTCCATCAGTGTCCTCGCATCTTTCGCAGGGGTCAGAGCGTCAGGACTGGACTTATATAAACATACATTTAAAATCAATGGATATGTTTTCTTATGGACGTTTTTATTTTTTCTCAACTTGTGGATTTAATTATATTCCGTTTATACATATTTGATAACCTGCTGCAGAGTAAATCAGTTAAAATTGCATTTTCTCCAATACTTAATGGGGAGTTTGAGTACTTTAGTGTTCTGCTTCTTTTAACAAACTATTGTAGTTTTTAATGGTCTCACTGATTTGTGACGGCAAAGTCAAATGCATTATAAACTTTGTCCTGTACTTTTGGATATTGATCGTATTTATCTTTGGTATAGTATTTGACTCTGAACAACAGTCATGTTCAGGTCTCTGAACAACAATAAAAAAACTGATCGAGACATTTGCATTGGAAAAAGCAAAACCAAGTTATTCTGTACATGCTGAAAAAATCTGTTTTAAGGTCATTTGTGACCTTTTTTAAAGTGTTTTTTGGGAGGAAAGTGCATCAGAACCACTGCTGTCTTTAATCAATCCATTATTATTATCCATTTTTAATTTGAATTTATACCTTTTAATAAAATGTTGCCACAGCCTGCAAACATGATATCCAAGCACTTGTGCAGCTTTTCCTTCAAACATTGTGATAAACTGGGAATTTACATCAAAGCTTACATGGTTCTTGGGATGAAAAAACAAACATCGGATCGCAGCTGCTTGAAAAAGCGTTCATGGAAAATATAAAATGTAGATGACGGGTAGCTTTCAATACAGGACTGTCTCAGAAAATTTGAATATTGTGATAAAGTCCTTTTATTTTCTGTAATGCAATTAAAGAAACAAATGTCACATTCTGGATTCACTACAAATCAACTGAAATATTGCAAGCCTTTTAATATTTGCTGATTATGGCTTACAGTTTAAGATTAAGATTCCCAGAATATTCACATTTTTTGAGATAGAATATTTGAGTTTTCTTAAGCTGTAAACCATGATCAGCAATATTAAAATAAAAGGTTTGCAATATTGCAGTTGATTTGTAATGAATCCAGAATGTATGACATTTTTGTTTTTGTAAATGCATTACAGAAAATCACAATATTCTAATTTTCTGAGAGTCCTGTATACTCGCTTAAAATTAATAATTTAGCAGGAAAAAAGCATCCTCTGGGTCCTGCTGTCCTATGTAAATCAATTATTGTGATTCCTGAACCGAAGATGAAGTGTAGTGTTCAAATCAAAAACCATTTTATATGTTAATTTAATTGTATTGCAAAATACTTTTAAAAAGAAAAAAAAGGCTTAAATGTCGAGACTGAAGGCTGATTTATGGTTCCGCGTTACAGCAACGCAGACGATACTGCGTAGGCCTGCGTCGATTTAACGCAGAAGCATAAATCAGCCTTCATGGATTTGAAAGAGAAGCACGTCGGCTCAACGCGCCTGCGCAGCGCCCCCTGCTGGACAGAAGCGGGGCGTGCAGGTCTCCACTTATGAGAAAGAGAAACTGAAACATAAAAGTCACTTCAGAGATCGAGGAGTAGAGGTAAGTCCGCAACAAACTGTGTTTCTTAAAATCTCATTTCACTACATTTAGCTGAACACTTTATTATAAGTCGAAGTGTAACAATGTACGTTTTCATCTGGTATTTGTTTCCGAGGACCAGGAAGTTCAGCTGTTATCAGAAATTACTTTCTCGCAGGCAGCTCAGGCCTGCCACAGATTTCTTTGTTTTCTTTGCTGACACTCAGTTTTGTAACATATTTTTGTTTATATGTGATACTTTCATGCTGGGTGACAAAGTGCGCAACTATTTCTGTCTGATCTGTTTTTATCTGGATGGATTATCTGTTTTTATTATTTTTCGTTTCAGATCATTTTCAGTATGTCATCAGAGGAGGTGAGACGTCATTTTTTCCTATCAACATAGTTTGCAACACTTTAATCTTGTGAACTGTAACCTTTTGCTGAAACACACCTGATCACTTACCATATTGTAGACTTGTAGTCAAGACCAGTACTCGAGTTGTAAAAAAAGATCAGGGGGGGTGGTGGATTTTATCATATGGGGACAGATAATTTGTGCTGATTACAAATAATATAATATATTACAAATAATAGCAGTGACAAAAACACCTGCAGAAATACTGCAGGAATGACATAGCAGCAGTTAAATGCAGCCTTCTGTAAGCTTTAAATATCCACTGGGCTTACATCAAATACATCAAAACACAACAATAAAAAACAGTTTTCTGAACTTATCAATATGATTCTGTCCTTCACAGGATAAGTAAAATGGATCACTGCAAAGACTCAAAATAAGAATATTTGTCCTATTTGTAGTTGAAATGTCTCATTTTAGTAAAAAAAAATCTTATTACACTTAAAACAAGACTCGTCACTGGAAAAAAACACAATTTTCACCTGTTTCAAGTAGTTTTTCACTTAAAATAAGTAGAAAAATCTGCCAGTGGAACAAAATTTTTTTGCTTGTAATGAGAAGATAAATCTTGTCCCACTGGCAGATTTTTCTACTTATTTCAAGTGAAAATTTACTTGAAACAAGTGAAAATTGTCAAATAAGTTATTTTTCTAGTGATGACTCTAAATGTTGAAATAGCAGTAAAACCACATTCATTGATGAAATGACATAAGGGATGGAAAGGGGGGATGGCAGTTTTACAGGGGGATGATTTGGACCGTTTTTATTTCAGGGGGGGATGCCAACCCCCCTCAACTCCAGTACTGGTCAAGACCACTTAAACCCAGACAAAGTCAAGACCAAGTCTAGTTCAGCTCAAGGAGACCAAAAACAAACGTAGTTATTTCCTGATCCTGCGTGATTGTAGAACATCATCCTGGTTTCCATATGAGGCTGTATTGAACTGCAGTACAATAACACAGAGAAGTGGATGATGATGTTGAACTCACTATAAATGTTTCCATCCATCAGCTGAGATCAGATATGTGTGGCGACTGCACTACCGCTATTTCTACACTATTGGAGGATTGACTCCAGTGCTTTTAAGGATTGACACGACTACTAACTAGTCCCAAAGTCCTCTAGCAGAATAACCAGCTCCAACACCCCCCTCCACCTCAGAAAAGGAATGAATAGTAAATGATACTGATTTAAATTGGACTTAATTTGGAGATGAAACGTGAATTTTAAATATTAAAGATAAACACAATTATCGACTTGAACTTGCATTATTTACAATTATAGTCATCAGATTACACCGTATATCAGCATAACTGAAATAGACCTGATGCTTAATCTATCACAACAATATGCAAATATTATTCATATACAGGACTGTCTCAGAAAATTACAATATTGTGATTTTCTGTAATGCAATTACAAAAACAAAAATGTCATACATTCTGGATTCATTACAAATCAACTGAAATATTGCAAGCCTTTTATTATTTTAATATTGCTGATCATGGTTTACAACTTAAGAAAACTCAAATATCCTATCTCAAAAAAATTAGAATATTCTGGGAATCTTAATCTTAAACTGTAAGCCATAATCAGCTAAATTAAAATAATAAAAGGCTTGCAATATTTCAGTTGATTTGTAATGAATCCAGAATGTATGACATTTTTGTTTTTTTAATTGCATTACAGAAAATAAAGAACTTTATCACAATATTCTAATTTTCTGAGACAGTCCTGTATTTATTTAAACAAGGCCGTTATAAACACAAAACTGTAATTAAATACAGACACACATGCAGATGCACCAACACATGAAATCAGATACAAAATACAAATAGTTTACAAAACTGTACATTAACAAGAGGAAGAACTGCTGATCATCACCTTGGTGTGCAACGGCATCTCAATTATCCGAGACAAGACCGTAGACTGTCGACAAAAAAGTGGTCTTTACACCAAGACCGGTGTCTACCAGATTGTAATAGAAGCTGTCTGTGTTGTAGGATTTCTCTTTGGTGGTGGAGCCACTGATGTCCGAGGACACCTTGGAGGGAGTCGTGGGCTTAATCAACAAATACAAGGTGCACAATTCCACCTTCCACTCTCAGATTGTCCAAAAGCTGCCCGCGGATGGTGCTTCAACAGGCCAAGAGTGCACAGAAACTCTGCTTGTGTCCACAGAAAGACTATGAGCGGCTGCAGGCGGAGCAGAAGGAGCTGGTGGCCTCCAGAGATGAAAGCCGGGATCGGACCGAGGAGTTCAGGCTTCGATGTGAAACACTGAGCAAGAGTCAGAGCACGGACGAGGACTCTCAGAGACAGAGGCTTGCAAATGAAAAGGTGTGTACGGATGACAGAGTCAGAACAAGAGCAGATGTTATTGGGCAGTTTTTTAATTTTGTTGCTGTCTGACCTTCTAGGGCAGGGGTCGGCAACCCGCGGCTCTAGAGCCGAATGTGGCTCTTTAGCATTGCCCTAGTGGCTCCTGGAGCTTTTTCAAAAATGTTTGACCTTTTTTTTCCTTTTTTTCGTCTGTTTTTCTTTTTTTCTTCTTTTTTTCTTCTTTTTTCTTATTTTTTTTCTTTTTTTTCTAACTTTTTCCTTTCCTTTTTAATCTCGACATTTTGACTTTTTTCTCGATATTTTGACTTTTTTCTTGACATTTCCACTTTTTTCTCGACATTTTTACTTTTTTCTCGACATTTCCACTTTTTTCTCGAAATCTTGACTATTTTCTCGACATTTCGACTTTATTCTCGACATTTTGACTTTTTTCTCGAAGTGCACAAGATGTCCCTCTTCTATAACTAAGACTTTTCATTCTTTTTTTCGTCTGTTTTTCTTTTTTCTCTTTTTCTCTTTCTTTTTCTTTTTTTCTTCTTTTTTTCTCTTTTTTTCTTCCCTTTTCCTTTCTTTTTTAATCTCGACATTTTGACTTTTTTCTCGATATTTTGACTTTTTTCCTGACATTTTCACTTTTTTCTCGACATTTTGACTTTTTTCTTGACATTTCGACTTTTTTCTCGACATTTCGCCTTTTTTTCGAAATCTTGACTATTTTCTCGACATTTTGACTTTTTTCTCGAAATTTCGACTTTTTTCTCGACATTTCGACTTTTTTCTCGAAGTGCACGATGATGCCCCTCTTCTATAACTAATATAGAAACATGCAGCATGTGTTGCCTTCAGACATATTTGTTTTTTGTGTTTTTGGTCCAATATGGCTCTTTCAACATTTTGGGTTGCCGACTTCTGTTCTAGGGGAAGCTGGATGTGCTGAAGCAGGAGGAGACGGTTCTGAGGGAGGAGATTCAGAAAGTGCAGGATGCTGTGAGGGAACAAGAGGCCCAGAACGCCGGCCTGAGAGAGAAGGCAGACGTACGTTGACCCTGACCCCGCGGGCCAGATCCAGAACATTCCTCCCGTGAAACCCGCGCTTGTCTGTTCCAGGTGTTCTCCTCCATGCCGCAGAAGAAGTTTGTCTTCAGAGGCGCGACACAAGACGCAGACGACTGGCAGACGCTGGAGATGAAGCCGCACGTCATTTATCCGATGGAGGGAGGAACGGCGCTGATCACGTTTGAGGAGGAGGACGGTGAGTTTGTATCCCAGGATGCATCATGTTTTGTTACGCTGTGAGTTACAGCCGCGCAAAAAATACAGGTTCAGACTTCATCTACTTAAATAAAATTAAAAAAAAACAACCTCTATTTAAAAAAAAACAAAAAAAAACAAACATTTTCATTTCATAATATGACCTAATAAGGCACCTTTTTAAACATAAAATTGCAGAACTTGATAATTTGCTGCCTCCTCTGGATCCGACTATACTTGTTCTACCATTTTTTGAATTTGTAGAATGACTGTAAACTTTTATTTTGACGTTCGGATTTGCGCTTAAACCGGAAGCAGGTCTAGAAAGAATGAAAAGTACAGTTCTGATAAATTAAAATGTGATATTATCTATGGAAGTCATCAGTGCTGTTTCAACAAATACATACTTGGCCATTAAAGCTGATTCTGGTTCTGAAGTGCAACGTCACCGGGCTGCAGGCCACTGATCGGCCACTGATCGGCCAGAGAGTCTCGTAACTCCATCACACCCAACATTTGTTCTTTTATTTGTGATCATTTGTTGTGTTGACCCCGTCGTGCTGGACGAGCTATAGTTGAAACATGAATTTGTGGGACCTCTGCACTGATACCATGTGAACATTTTTATTTTATTTTTCACATAATGATACAACTAATAACAAAACATTGTTTAGAAACTGATAAGACAGAATTGGGGGCATTTATAATTTCAACATAAAAGTATGATTCTCTGTGTATTATTTCTCATGGCAGACATTAAATGGTTAAAAAACTACCATAAATCTCTATCCTTTTTCATTAGTTTTCGTCTAAAATGATGCTGGAACATATTAGATCTTATTAGGGCTAGGGATGGGCGGTATGGACTAAAAAATGTATCACGATAATTTGTGGCATTTATCCTGATAACGATAAAAATGACGATAGAAAAAATACCAATTCAACTCCACCTTTTTATCTATAAATCTATCACCACATTCAGTCTTTGGAGCCCCCAAAACACTGCTCTAAAAGAATATTAAATACTACTAAACTACACCAATTAAATTGAATTAATAAAAACCAATTAAATGAGTACACCTGTACTGCAAAACTGACTCAAATGACTCAAATGAAACAAGTTTGAAATGTAAGAACAGATTCAACATTTATTCAAACTGTATGGCTTAAACAGTGGGATAACAGTGCAAACAGCAAAAGTACCATTGTCCTTCAAGTAAAATATCACCCATTCCTAATTAGGGCCAGATTAAAGTATTACAGGGGTCAAATCAGTTTATTTGTTGTGAAACCAGGTGGAAAACCGATTCTATGTGGACGTAGCGTCGGGTTAGGTTGAACCAGCAGGGGGCAGAGAGGAGCCACAGGCCTCGGTTCCTTCTCTCCATCACTTCACAGTTGTTGTGTTCATGTTTCCTCAGTGGCAACAAAGATCCTGGACATGAAGACACACAAAGTGGATCTGGGAGGCGAATGCAGCATCAGCGTGGAGGCGAGACCAGTTCACCTGATGCTTCCCAGTCTGGTGGAGGTAACAATAATAATAATAATAATAATAATAATAATAATAATGGTGGAGGTAACAACACTCAGGCCGAGAGAGACTAAACACACGTTCAAGCACCCAGAGGTGTCTTCAGTATTCACATTCATGACTCAGGTAGAAGTATAGACACTAGAGTTTAAAAATACTCCTGTAGAAGTTGAAGTATCAACTCAAGTTTTTTACTCAAGTAAAAGTATAAAAGTACTGGTTTCAAAACTACTTAAAGTATAAAAGTAAAAGTAATGTAAGGGGGAAAAAAGCCATTAAGGACAAAAGCCATTGAAAATGAATGCATCTTAGTATAATGCAAATATATTAAAGAACCATATATGTGTACTATTGAGCATTAATATGTGTTTCAGAGAGCAGGAGATATGATGACTAGTTGCCTATAAGTATTGTAATGGTGCAAAAAGTCAAACTTCAGAGGCATGTTATCATTTATCCTAACCTTTATTGGAATGTACATCCAAGTTTAGTTGCAGGAATCTGAGGGAACGGATGTAAGAACAAAACTGGACAAGAACATCTTAAACAACCACAACCAAATTCACTCTATCCGGATGGAGCAATTTAACTGGATAGTTTTTATTTAAAGGCTGAAATGAAATAGAGTAACGAGGCTGTTTTTAAAATGTAAGGAGAAAAAGTACAGATAATTGCGTGAAAATGTAAGGAGTAAAAGTAAAAAGTCGTCTGAAAAATAATTACTCCAGTGAAGTATAGATAACCAAAATTTCTACTTAAGTAAGGTAACAAAGTATTTGTACTTCTTTACTTGACACCTCTGCAAGCGCCCCCTCGTAATCTGTGCTGGTCTGCTTTCCAGATCGACTCCGATGTCTGTCATCGGCGCATTTTAGTGTCCGACCTGCCGGCGATGGACACGGACACCCTGCTGAACAAGCTGGAGATCCACTTCTCCAAGAGCAAGCACGGCGGCGGGGAGGTGGACTCCTGCGAGTTCCTGGCCGACTCTGGCACGGCTGCCATCGCGTTTGTCGGGGACGGCAGTGAGTGTTAGGAAAATGCTTGAAGATGGGACTTATTTTGAACATTGTGTTGCTTTTTCTTTTTTTATATATTTTTATCAGGGGGTAAGGCACAGTAGAACATACAGTCATACAACATACAGAATATACAGCCTACCTCCTAGGATGTGTTTTTTTTTTTTTTTTATTCAACAGAACAAAAAATCCACACAAAATAATGACAAATAAATGAAAATTATTCCAAGTAATATTCCAAGTAATATTTAAGTAATATTTAAGTATCAATCGGAACTGGGAACTGGGAATGGCAGCCATCTTGGAATGGTAACTCGGGGGTGGTGAAGCTTCTCCCACTTTCCCAGTTGGAAATCCCACTTCGAGGGGCGTTCCAGTTGAAAATTCCGACTGGGAACTGGGAAATTCCGACTTCCGAGGACAAATGGAACGCGGCCCAAAGCTGCACAGTATAAATTAAAAAATAGATGAATAAAAAGGGGGAGAGAAAAAAAAACCCCAAAGCAAAAAAAAAAAAAAAACCCCAAAAAACAAAGGGAAAGTAAATAAATAGATAAAAAGGAGGAAGAAAGAGAGGAATGAGAGAAGAGAGGGATGGGGGATCCGTCAATCAGGAGGCAGGGACTGGAGAGAGTGGAAGAATGTAAGAAAGGGAAGCCACTTATTATAACATTTGTTACAACTAGCCTTCAGTGAATATCTAATCTTTTCCAGCTTCAGAAAAAACATGTTAACATTGTGTTCCTTGTACGTGTGAAAAGTTTAAAGAGAAATCTCTCTCTTTCAGTTGCCAAACGTCTCGCAGAAGTCGAGTACCACGAAGTGAAGCTACAGAAGAAAAAGCACAGAGTTCGAGTTACTGCTTTCCTGAATGGACAGATTACGAACCTAAAGGTGAGTTTATTTGTCAGAAGAAACGACTGATAGCGTTTACTTTGATGAAGGATGTCTGACTTCTGTCTGTGGCGTTTTCCCCGTCAGACCAAGATGACCACGTGCCCTCGGACGGTGCTGCTGACGGGGATACCCAACGTCATGGAGGAGGAAACCATGCAGGACCTGCTGGAAATCAACTTCCAGAAAAACGCCAACGGCGGCGGGGAGATCGAAGCGTTCCTGTACAACCCGCTGGGCCAGCAGGCCTCGGCCGTGTTCGGCGGCGCCTCCGACCGCACGGAGGAGTAACGTAACTAACGTAACACTCAGATCAAGTGTTTTAACTTCTTCTTTCGGGCATCGATTGAATCAGAGATGGTTTTGGGTTGTTTTTAACACAATTTTTGAAAATGGATCATGTATTATTCAATCAAAGAGGAAACCATTCAACCTGCATGTTTTCTGCCTGAATGTGGTGTAACTTGTTAAAACTTGTTAATTTAGTTAAACTAAATTATTGACAGGTATCAGATTATCATGTGACACAATCAAATCTAACATCTGTAGCAACTCTGGATTATTTCCAGCCAACTGTGCTAAATGTGAGGCGAGCATCGTGGGCTGACCTCGTCTTCCACTCTTGTGCCTTTTCTTCTCCCTCTTTCTTTTTAATCACCAACTCTGATATCAAAGTTGAGGTGCTACGTTGAGTTGCGACAAACAAGCTCTGCCTCATGACCCTGTCAGGTTTCACCCCAATAAAATCAGAGTAAATGTTTATTATTTAACTATATTCAGTTCATTTCTGTTATATCGATTGTCAATATGGCAAAGGCTGTGCTAAATGGTGAAAGATGAAGGTTCAAGTGTTGCACTTTTCATCATCAGAGCCTGTGAAATAAAGATCTCAGTGAACAGCAAAAAGTTTTGCCTTTTTTTTTTGGTGCTCTTAGACAATGTTGATGTTTAATTTAGAGGACAAACCTTCCAACCTCCATCCACCAGACTGAACAATACACCGCGTGGCCACACGGGGGCGCCGTTTCCAACGTTTCTAATCAAAGTCGGTTTGAACATTTATGGCCCCTTCACATGTCTTTTGCATTTCTGGAAATGTTTCGAGTGTTAGGGCCAAACTAAGACAAAAAAAAATGGAAATTACGAGAATAAAGTCGTAAAATTACGAGAATAAAGTCGTAATATTAAATATATTATAAATATAACTTCACAAGATGCTCAATATTCCTCATTTTTACACAGGGAAAAGAGTTCTCATAAATTATATTATATATATAAGATTTCATTCTTGTAATATTATGACTTTATTCTCGTAATATTACGACTTTAATGTCATATAACAACTTTATTCTCATAATACGACTTTATTCTATTACGACCTTATTCTCGCAACATTATGACTTTATTCTCATAATTTTACGACTTTATTCTCATTATATTATGACTTTATTCTCTTAATTTCCCATTTTTTTTGTCTTAGTTTGGCCCTAATACTCCGTCGTAGTTTCCTGATTAAGGTTAAGAAAAAAAAAATAACAGCAAGAATCACAGAACTCAAATCAAATTTATTGTAAAAAAAAAAAAAGTAAAAGTAACAGCACATATAAAATAACCACAACCAGATTGATTTTAATATCCGGCTATATTCACTAGCGTACTAACAAATCACCACCTGCATAAGACGAGAAGTCCGAGTTAATCGACAGGATTTAGGCACTTGGAAGACGGGACAGGAGTAATGTTTACGTGGAAATAAAATACATTCAAAGAGGAGGAAAAACAACAACATCAAGGGGTATGAAGTGAGAACACAGCAAGACAGAACTTCGGAAGACAGTCGGCCAAATTTCACACCAACACATGGTTAAAAGAATAATTTAGAAACCTCTACAATAAAATCTATTTAGTAACTATACATTGTTCTCATGTTAACACACAAGCGTGTGCAGTAACAGCCTGCTCCTAACAGTCTCTCCTCGTTCATGGAGGCTCCCCGTCCGTCCGTGCGTGCTGCTGTCCGACCTCCGACCTCCGGATTCAGTTTTTGTGCATTAATCACGAAGAAAACCGACAAACAAGATAATAACAATAAAGAGAATAACGCTGGTGTTTCTTTCCTGGCGACGTTAAGCGACGTCAGTGCAGACGCTGGTGAGGAGGCCCCGGCGGGAACCGCAGCAGTTCATTAGTGCACGGGCGGAGACGAAACTCGCCATGGACCAACGCGTTTAACGTCCAGGAGAAAAACACCGCCGGCTGTGCTACGTGGCGTCGGTTAATCATTTGCTGATGAGAAACGGTGCCTGAGGCTGCTGCATCCTGCCGGGAGACTAAGCGTCTAATATTAAAGTCCTACACAGCGAACATGTAAAATCTCCCCTAAAGCGCCACAGACGCGCCGGGTTGTGCCTACTTTCACCTCGGAATGATGAAAATAGATGTTTGTGCCACTAAAACATGAGCTGACTAACGCTTGAATGTCTGTATTGATAGTGTCGTACGTGTAATATCTGTTTCGTCGACGTTCGATCTCCCCGTTTCTTGTATTTGCGCGTATTTCTCTCTCTGTCTCTCTCTCCCCTGCGTGAACATGTGTAGAACATTGCATGTTGTTGTTAATATTACTTTCCAAGTCAAACTGTTACATTCAAACCAGCAAACGTTGTCCGGTGAGAGTCTGCAGAGAAGGAGGAAGTTGTGAAAGCCGCCCGAGAGGTTGGTGCGGCTGCTGGTCGTCCGACCGTCGAGGTAAAAGCAGCTCTTTAGACGACCAGCGGCGCCCAGTCGTTCAGCTTGCGTCCGTACTGGTGGAGGCGAGAGGAGAGAAGAGGAAAGAGGAAATAATGAGTCAACAAGCAGGACACGAAGGCTTTTCACCAGATGTTGTGAGGTCTCGTATGAAAGAACGTTACAGCTTAGAGACACTAAGCACAGCGAAAGCGTCACGGCATACGGCTGCCATTAACTTTCTATGAAAGCTGCAAGAGGAGGTGTCCAGAGCATCAATTTGAAGTTTCTACCTGAACTAAATGTTTTAACCTGAACTAAATGTTTTACCTGAACTAAATGTTTTCACCTCAACTAAATGTTTTCACCGCAACTAAATGTTTTTTTACCTGAACTAAATGTTTCTACGGGTCTATTTGATGGTGATGAGGGTAAACCTTTGTCAGAGAAGAAAACAATATGAATCAAACTAAATTGTGAAAAGAATACGTGTTTGCAGCAACAAATATAACTGATGTAACAAATATAACTGATGTAACTAACGTTAACTGATGTAGTAAGTCGTAGTAACTAATGTAATTGAAGTTACTAATGTAACTGATGATACTAACGTAACCAATGTAACTGAAGTTGAGTGATGTAACTACTGTAACTGTTGTAACTAATGTACAGGGGCCTCATTTAAAATGGAGTGCGTAGGATTCATACTAAAAGTGCACGTACGCCCAAAAGCCGAAAATGGCGGGCGCAAAAAAAAATCTGGATCTATAAAACCGCGTGCACGCAGACTTCCACGCAATGTTCCCTTTATGAATCACAGTCCACCTGGAAAGCTGCGCAGCTGACTCCGCCCCATATCCCGCCCTCAACACGCCCATAAATCCATATGGATGAGCCTACTGAGCATGCGCAGTGGCTTCCTGCAGCCTGTTAGGGATGAATCCGGATGAATGCGTCAGAATGAATGAACGTGTCGAGCCACCGTGCCACTGAATTTCGCTGAGATCTGAGATCTAGATGTTGTGGATGATGTGGAGAGAGGACAGTGAAACGAGATTATTTGGTGGTCACAGTAAAAGTAGGAAAAGTATATAAATAGTATAAAATAAAGCGAGTGAGTGGCAGCACGTCATTGCTGCCCGTTAGTGCCACGATCGCACGACGCAATTTCCACTGGGGGCAGGGGGAACATGTCCCCCCCACTTTTCAAAATGATGTATTTGTCCCCCCCACTTTTTACAGTTTAAAAATTAACGGTAGGCTCAGCAAATCATCAAGACACTCGGGACGGCGGCCCGGCAGCCCCCGCTCCCCCTCCTCCCTCCCGTCTCCCCTCAGAGCTGCTCTAGGCTGTTTTATGGTTCCGCGTTACACCAACGTAGAGCCTACGGCGTAGGGTACGCGGCGACGCGCACCTACGCCGGAGCCTACGGCGTAGGCTCTGCGTTGGTGTAACGCAGAACCATAATTCCGGCTTAAAAGTAAACAACATGAGCGCACGTACCTGTGCATGACAGGCAGACACACATGGGGAGAAGAGACTATTTCTTTAATTTTAATTTTTTTTAAAACTTTATCCTTATGAACGCAATTGTTATATAGTCCAACTTTCCTTATTTTAATCAGAACACGTTCTTTTTTCCTCTTCGGCGTGGAGTAGTGGGTTCGGAGCGGCAGCCCCCCCCCCTCCCCGCCGCCGCCTGCTCCGTTATCAGCACTATTTTATTATAAGTCTGATATGTTGTGATATGTGATGACATTATTAAGAGTATGACATGAATCTGACTTCATTTCACCACCTCACAGCCTGCGTGGCCAGTTCCCCGTGTCTTAAGTAAATTCTTACGGGAGGGTCGGGGTTGCCGTAAAGATAAGCAGATTTTTCGGTTAGTTTTTTCTTTTTAGATCCGAGGATTTGCGTAGAAGGTGGTTCCGCAACTTTCAGGCGCTTTTTCTGCGCAAGCAAGCTTTATAGATGAGGCCCCAGAATATTATGTAGTAATTCTACAGAATGATTTAAAGGAATGCACAAATTTACTTAGGTTCAAAAAAATGTATAAAGATAAAATATTTAAGTTATATGATCATGAATAGGCTGGGACTTAAACAGTATTATTGATATATGTGGTTGGTTTCTATTTAAGTGTATATTTTAGTGTAAATATTGGTTACATTGACTGTTCTTTTTGTTTTGGTATTGAATAAGGGGCAGGTAAAATAAGACTTGTCTTCATCCTGCTCCTTTTCAGTCATGGGTGTGTAGATTGACCACCATGCACAAAATAAATAAATAAATAAATAAATGTAACCGATGTAACCGATGGCAGCACTCGGCTCAGTCAATCTGCACCAAAATAAATTCTTATCTTACAAAACTCAAAAATGTTATTGCACTTAAATGACGGACAGACAAACCAACTTTAACTATTAAAGCGTAAAGAACGTGTATAAAATAAACTGTTAAACGGATGCATAAACATCTCTTTCTGCTTCATCCAAGTCAACGAGTGAACGATCTATCACCAATCGATACAGACGGAGGAGAGTTCATCATCTCTGCTTCCATCACCTGCTTGTGTGGTTATAAATATCTATAATATGACACGCGGTTGTTAAATGGTCGACTTACGTGATCCTTTGTGGTCCATTTATAACAAGTGGTTCAACATTAATGATTCAACTACAAGCCGTTTAAAGTTGACTTATTGCAGCTCTGCTGCAGCTTTACAGGCTGCAGACTGGACTGGACTCTCACCTGAATGTCAGTCAGCTCTTTGTAGAACCTTTTTGCCAGATCTGGACCGTTCTTCATGGTGGGGATCTGGTACGTCTGAGGGAAACAGAACAGTGTTTTCAGTCGGGACACTTTCAGTGAAAAGTGTCGTCTGTGAGAGATTGGTTAGAAAAGACATATTTCTCCAGTAAGAAGGGAGTTGTCTTTAGCAACGGCGGCCTCTTTGCAGGGTTCCACCGGCCCCCTCTCGACACCAAGAACAAAAGAGCTGTTGGGTGAATAGCTCGGTAATACCCAGCAGCTGGAGCCGGGCGGCAGCTCTGGGCTGCAACCAGGTCCAGTCCGGAGCTGGATAAACCCGCTAAGAGCGGCAGAGCCACGTCATTAACTCTCTTATGAAGCTCTCTCTCCATTACGTTATATTTTCAACAAAATAAAAGTGTCTCTTTTCTATTTCCAGAAACTTAGTTGCATATAATGATGCTATGAGAATCTTACTCAAAAGGCCTAGATCAGGGGTCGGCAACCCAAAATGTTGAAAGAGCCATATTGGACCAAAAACACAAAAAACAAATATGTCTGGAGCCGCAAAAAATTAAAAGTCTTGTATCAGCCTTAGAATGAAGACAATGCATGTTTCTATATTAGTTATAACTGGGGGAAGATTTTTTTTTAATTTTGCACTTCGAGAAAAAAGTCGAAATGTCAAAAAAAAAGTCGAAATGTCGAGAAAAAAGTGGAAATATTGAGAAAAAAGTCGAAAATTTGAGAAAAAAAGTCGAAATTTTGAGGAAAACAGTCGAAATATCGAGAAAAAGAGAAAAAAAAGGAAAAAAGAAGAAAAAAAGAAGAAAAAAAGGGAAAAAAGGTCAAACATTTTTTAAAAAGCTCCAGGGAGCCACTAGGGCGGCGCTAAAGAGCTGCGGGTTGCCGATCCCTGGCCTAGATGGTGCAGTGCAAGTGAGATGTTTGTGGCTGCAAGAGTCAATACTCTTCAAGCTGTTCTTAGAAATGTAATGCACAGTTTCATGTGCCGTTTGGATTTATTAAATGTTTTGTATGTATTTTGTTCTATGTAATTGGTTTGTTTTTTTATGGACCACGAGTCTGCAATAAAACTTCTACTACTAGTACTACTACTATTTACCTTTTTACACAGCGCCCAAACCTGCAGTCGCTACCAAAGACTGAGACGTCAGTGTGACGCACACAAGAAATGTTTCATACTCTAAAACATGTCCAGCTCTACGGCGACGGGAGTCAGATGACTGATTAGGTTTTCATAACCGACCTTTCCCTGGTAGAGGAGGCTGCCGACCGGACAGACGACGCAGGCCGTCCCCGCTCCAAACACCTCCAGGACTCTTCCAGCATCCAGGGCGCCCAGAAACTCCTTCATGCCCATCGTTCGCTCCGTCACCTTAAACTCCCCCTGTGATGGAGCACGGAGGCAAACAATAAGTGCTTATGTGCAGTACTCGAGTTGTAAAAGAAAATCAGGGGGGATGGTGGATTTTATCATATGGGGACAGATAATTTGTGCTGATTACAAATAATATAATATATTACAAATAATAACAGTGACCAAAACACCTGCAGAAATACTGCAGGAATGACATAGCAGCAGTTAAATGCAGCCTTCTGTAAGCTTTAAATATAAAGTAAAATGGATCACTGCAAAAACTCAAAATCTTAACAAGAATATTTGTCTTATTTCCAGTTAAAATGTCTCATTTTAGTAAAAAAAATCTCATTACACTTAAAACAAGACTCATCACTTGAAAAAAACAACAATTTTCATCTGTTTCAAGTAGATTTTCACTTGAAATAAGTAGAAAAATCTGCCATTGGAACAAGATTTCTTTGCATGTAATGAGAAGATAAATCTTGTCCCACTGGCAGATTTTCCTACTTATTTCGAGTGAAAATTTACTTGAAACAGGTGAAAATTGTCAAATAATTATATATTATAATAATTATTATTTTTCTGGTGTTATTTTTCTGGTGATGAATCTAAATGTTGAAATAGCAGTAAAACCACATTCATTGATGAAATGACATAAGGGATGGAAAGGGGGGATGGCAGTTTTACAGGGGGGATGATTTGGACCGTTTTTATTTTAACTCCAGTACTGGTTATGTGACATCTACATCTGTTGAGTCAAACAAATAAAAACCAACACAACAGTGGGAGACTGGTGAGGTGACTCGTCTCAGTTCGCACGTCCTAACTTATTTAAGTCTGGATCATCTTACCCAGGCTCTGCCCAAGTCCAGCAGGGACTGCCGGGTCACTCCGGGGAGAATAATGCCGTCCAGGGGCGGAGTCATCAGCTCTCTCTCTGCAAACACGCAACCACACGACTAATCAAATATTTCCGCACCAGCGCTTTCATAAATCCCACACAGAGGGAAAGCAAATGTCCGACCTCCGTCCTTGTTGTTCCAGAGGATGAAGAGGTTCATGGTGCCGACCTCGGTGATCTCCTCGTCCGGTCCGTACAGCCAGAGCACCTGCTGGCAGCCCTGCTTCAGCGCCTCGTTCTGCAGCGCTATCGTCGGCCCGTAGTTGCTGAGGAGAGACAAAGAGGACCGTTGTTTTGTTTTTTTTATACTTTTCATTTTGTCTTTTTCAAGTTTCACAGAAAGGAAAGAGAAAAGGCAATAAAAATAATAATAATAAAAAAAAAGATAGTAATAATTATAACATAACTTCCTGGGGGAGATGTAACATTTTGCCATTCTTTTCTTTCCCTTCTTTAAGGGCATGGCTGCGATTTGACCTTAAATGTAGACCATTTTTGCCACTTTTGAGCAAAATCTACGTTGGCCGAGACTCGCCATTGCTGAAAATTAAAGAAACGCTGCAAATATAAAAGAAAACGCCCCTGCAAATAAAAGAAACGCTGCAAATATAAAAGAAACGCCCCTGCAAATAAAAGAAACGCTGCAAATAAAAAGAAACGCCGCTACAAATAAAAAGAAACGCTGCTGCAAATAAAAGAAACGCTGCAAATAAAAAGAAACGCCGCTGCAAATAAAAGAAACGCCGCTGCAAATAAAAGAAACGCCGCTGCAAATAAAAGAAACGCCGCTGCAAATAAAAGAAACGCCGCTGCAAATAAAAAGAAACGCCGCTGCAAATAAAATAAAAAAACTACGCAAATAAAAAAGCCACAACGGAAGTGAATTACCGGGGACTATTTTTGCCGATGCACCGGGGTTTTTATGTGAGAGGAGAAGAAGAAGACGAAGAGGACGTAAGTGAAAAGGAAGAAATAAGAAGAGCGAGGAATAAGAAGAACAACGAAGGAGAAAATAAGTGAAAAGGTTAGTGTTCAACGTCGCTACGTGTAATTTTGAATGTGCAAAGTTTCCAATAAGTGATGTCGGGCCACAAAATATAAGATGACTTTATTTAAACTATATTTATGCATTAGGCTGACAACAACAACATCTGGAAATGAAACGCTCCACATGCACACAGCTGCGTGGGAGGTTCTGAAACTCAAATATACGTTAAATAAACACCATAATAGAGCAGATATAGATATAAAGCTAAAAAACACTTGGCGGCTGCTGTATTACACTATTACACTCAGCGACCCTGGAGTCTGGAGACCGGTGCCAAAGGCTCGCTGGCTGAAACGTCCCAGCCAGCGTTTTGGTGAGAGAGCAGCAGATTTTTGTCGGCTTAGGGGCTTAGCGGGTCTTCGTTGTGGTTATGCAATTGCACGGGAGGCGAGCAGGTGTTACTTTAGGTCAAGCAGAGTCACGTGGCTGATCCCCGACCATGTGGAACGATTACGGTAGCGTAGAAGAATCTGTGGTGCAATGAACCGAAGGGGCCCCACACCTTTCCCTCCTGCACCGTTAATACTTATGCACTTCAACTTTGTTTCTTTCTTTTAACTCCTAACAGTCTGAAACGCCCGTTCTTGACTCACCACGGCAGGACGCATGTATCTGGGCGACTCCACTGACACACTGGGGTCAACAACGGGCTGATTTAAACGCAGATGTGTCTCATTTGTCTTAAAGGAAACCGAGAACCTCCCCAACCTCCTGAGAAGTCACATTTAAACCAAACAGGACAGTCCAAATAGTTGTAATTGTTTAGGATCAAAGGCTGAATGAAAACTTTACCCAACATTTACTCCAGCTACACTGTCTCTACCCCCCCGGAACATGTCTTCCTAAATGTAAATTTATAGAAGGTAATTTTAATTTGAAACTAAAATTCAGGCATCTTTTTACAGATTTAATGGTGTTGCTGGGCAGAACAGGGACTTGCTGGTTCCCGGTTTGACTCCAGGGGGAGTTTGCAGGTAGCCCCCCCATCCCCCCGACCTTAAAGTCCTCCCACACTCCAAAAGCATGCATGTCAGGTTGCTAAGGTTCCCACCGACGTGAGTGAGTGTGAATGTTTGTCTGACGACCCGTCTCCTGTAACTGGCCGGCTCCAGCAGATGCCCCCCCCGGCCCCGGACCCTGAATAGGAATAAGTGGGTATGGATAATGGCTGGGTGGATAACTATGTTGCAGTTACATCACAACTATGCATTCAAAGTTTTGTACTTACAGTGAGTGCTGTCGGATTTGGATTTTTTGACATGGTTTTTTGGACTGGTACCCAGTGACACACTTTTGGTCTTTTTGAGTGAGCACGCCAAGTCTGCCAGTTACATCACATGCCACGTGGTGACTACACTCCCCTGCCTGAGCAGCAGGACAATGAGCACAGCCACGCCACAAAAACCTTTCAGGAACAGTTGGAAGAACATTCAAACTTCAAACTCTCAGTGATTCAGAGCCTGCAGGACTTTAAGCAGCCTCCGCCAACACCCCAGTGAGGTCCTGTGTCCTCGCTCAACCAGTCACCGGCGTTACAGGGTCACAACCACGGACGGTACCCCTCCCTCAGCGTCCCTATGCAGGTTAGCTGCATCCACCGTCACTGACTGAATACACGCTACCGTCCCATCACAGTCTTTCGGATCCCCCGAAGCTATTAAAACATGATTTGTAATGTGAATTTGCAACACTTTAAACTAAAAATAATAGTTTTTTGACGTGACATCAGAGATTGCGCATGCTCTCTGTGAAAGGATGAGGCAAATCGGGTCGTAGCTGCTTCAACTGTGCGATACCTTCACGAGGAGCGACCAGGATTTCAAACATGTTTGATTTTCTTGCGAGCACACGATTCGTGATGGGGAGCTCGTCGTGAGGTGTTACTCTCTCGTCGTTACCCCACGTTTACTGAGGTGTTAATCTCTCGTCGGTCGCGTATACTGCACGAAGCACGACAAACGGTTGGGTCGAAATCCAACCCGATCAAAAAAATAGTTGCACAAGTGGAAAATCGGTTCAAAACGAGCCGACAATCGCACAGTGTATGCCCGGGTTAAATTCTGTTTTTGTCTGCTAATTTGGACGTGACGGATAACGATTGCAGCTGGCAACAAAAAAGAAAAACCTCACAAAAGAAAATACATGAAGTCAAGGATGAGAGATCCACAAACACCAAAGAGGACGCTGATGGGGATGTTTTCACACCGACGGGAGCAGATTGTTTAAGCACGGTATCAACAGACGAAAGACACAAACTCACCCTCCCATTTTGTACGCCCCGACGCCTCCTTTCCAAGCTCTGACAAACGAAGGGTCTGCAAACAGAGAAACGGGGTTGAAGGATCCTGTGGCAAAGTAGGGTCCCACTGGGCCGATGATGACAAAGATTAGTGCACTTCCGGCTCGAGAGACACCGAGAGATGGCTGGACGAGGGGGGAGAAGGAAAAAGAGGAGGTCATCATTGCATGGCACCACAGGTTTGTAACGCTTGACCCTCTCGGCTGAGGGGGAGACCTGCACGGGCCGTGGGGCCGCAGCTCACCTCGGTGCCGATGAAGGTGGGTCTGATGTAGAGGCTGGCGTCCTGGGAGTACGGGACCCACTCCTGGTCGACCTCCACCAGCTTCCTGATGCACTCCAGCAGCTCGCCTTTATCAAACAGCTGCACAGGAAACAAGAACAAGACGGGTAGCAGGTGAACATTTAGTAGTATTATTATTATTATTATTATTATTATTATTATTCTGTGACAAGGTTCTTGTGTGTATCTGCAGCTCTATTTCAGATAATTTTGTCTGTATTAGGTTTTTTTTTATCTTTATTTTAAACAATTATAACACAAATAAACAATACCACAAGCACAGAACTGCCCAGTATGGGGGAACATTTCAACAGGGCACAAAAAACTGAGAAATACTAATATTGAAAAACAAAAAAAAAGTTATAAATTAAAAGTATACACAACATACAGATACACACATACACCAACATATAAGACGAGACAGACAAGACAGAGGGAACCAGACAACGGGGAACACAAAAAAACGAGAAAATGATGAGGAAATCACATTAGGTCTTTTAGCAAATCAGCAGTACAACGGCAAGAATCAATTTTTTTTTTTTACTTCTTTATACCAGATGATGTTGCGGTTTTGTTCTCTAAACCTCTTCGTCTGATTGGACGATCCACCACAGTGTCAGATTCAGATGAATAAGGCTGCTGTGTCTGTCCTAGTGTGCTGCAGTCAGTTTGGACAAGGTCTCTGTGTCCCTTCACCCTCTAAAGAGCTTGCTGCCCAGATTACATTCATAGGCACCAACAATAACAACAAAATGCGGTATTCAACATCAACTATAGCCAGTACTCGAGTTGTAAAAAAAAAATCAGGGGGGATGGTGGATTTTATCATATGGGGACAGATAATTTGTGCTGATTACAAATAATATAATATATTACAAATAATAGCACTGACCAAAACACCTGCAGAAATACTGCAGGAATGACATAGCAGCAGTTAAATGCAGCCTTCTGTAAGCTTTAAATATCCACTGGGCTTACATCAAATACATCAAAACACAACAATAAAAAACAGTTTTCTGAACTTATCAATATGACTCTGTCCTTCACAGGATAAGTAAAATGGATCACTGCAAAAACTCAAAATCTTAACAAGAATATTTGTCTTATTTCTAGTTAAAATGTCTCATTTTAGTAAAAAAAAAATCTCATTGCACTTAAAACGAGACTCATCACTGGAAAAAACAACAATTTTCACCTGTTTCAAGTGGATTTTCACTTGAAATAAGTAGAAAAATCTGCCAGTGGAACAAGATTTTTTTGCTTGTAATGACAAGATAAATCTTGTCCCACTGGCAGATTTTTCTACTTATTTTAAGTGAAAATGTACTTGAAACAGGTGAAAATTGTCAAATAAGTTATTTTTCTGGTGATGACTCTAAATGTTGAAATAGCAGTAAAACCACATTCATTGATGAAATGACATAAGGGATGGAAAGGAGGGATGGCAGTTTTACAGGGGGGATGATTTTGACCGTTTTTATTCCAGGGGGGATGCCATCCCCCCTCATCCCCCCTCAACTCCAGTACTGCCTACAGCGGTGCGGGACACAGACTCACAGGAAGGCAGCTTCTTTCTGCACTCCGATGCATCCGCTCCATGTTGTGCATAGGCCTGAACAGACGGACGTGGTTGTCGACTCCACGGAAAGCCTTCATGCCTTCGAACAGCTGGGCAGACAAATACAACGCTTGTTTTCATTTGTTTATTTAACTGCAAAGTAAATAGCTTGTGAAGGCCCAGAGCAAACGCGTTACCTCTATGGAGTAGTGCAGGGCAGAGGTGGCCGGGTGCAGCGACAGGTTCTGGAAAGGCTTGATCTGCGGCGCGTCCCAGCCGCTCTTCTCCGACCAGCTGATGGTCAACATGTGGTCAGAGAACTGTTTGCCGAAAAGCAGCGTGGAGGGGTCGGGCTTCGGCTTGCATGCTGAGTTGCGTTCGACGGTGAGGTCTGCCGCCTGGGGTGGAGACGGACAAGCGAGGCGGAGAGAAAGAAAGTGGACGATACAAGAGCAGAGCGAGCCACGAATACAGTGATTGTTTGTAAATCATAGCTGTTGTAAGGGCATGCGTTGGAACATTTAGTGGAGTGTTACACAGAGTCAGTTGAGGTGCTGACCGGTCAATTAAACGTAATTAAATAATTACAACAGGAAGACAGGGAGGAAAAGACAGAGGAGGGAAAAAAAATGTAAATACAAGGTAATGTGTCCCAATTCTACGTCCCTCTCTCCATCCTGCTTTATAAACATCTTGTGCATTACAAAACAGCAAAGTATGTACAGTCACACCAACGTGTAAGCCAAGCTGAGCAGTGATGATGCAGGTCTTATCTGATACGACTCACACACACACAAAACTTACCTTAAAGGAGCTGGCGAACCGCAGTGAGCCAAAGGAGAAAGGGAGGGCCTGAACAACTCGTGCATGGAGTGCCTGCAAAATAAAATATGTCAAAGCTCCTTGCACAACCTGGGACAGTTTAAAAAAAACAAACTTTACCAGATGACTTGCAATAATAATTAAGAAGCTCAACCTTCTTTAACTTATCAAACATTGCAAAGCTACACCGTTTAGTGTCTGTGGGGTGTGCCCCCAAGCACCAATCAGTTTGTCTGGACGTCACATTGAAAGTTGGTGCCAAGCGGTGGACCATAAATAGAATCATGCAGGCTATTCTGAAGAAAGGGGAATGCAAGGTGAGAGACTAGTTGACAAAGGACATGCATAATTTTAATTAGAAATGTGCAGCCAGGTGTTGGTTTTTTTTCACGCCAGTAGTTCCAGAGAGTTTTCTTTAATCCTGTGCAGCTCTATGATGCTGATAACATATAATAAACAAGTAATTCTGCTCCTTATTTCTCTGAAAAAGGCAGATGGAGCGTGCAATATGCATTTCCTACTTGGGTATGAATAAAGTTAGGGTTTAAGTTTACACTTCCAACATGTTGCTTAGCTAACTGCAACATTCATGTCTGCAAAAAAGCTGCAGTAACCCAGGAGTACTTTTGTTTTTTGTTTCTGTTTTTAAATGGATGATGCAAATGCTTTCATTATTGCATCATGACTGTGTGTGTAGCTGAACATAACGTGACAATTGTACATTTTTTTTAATGACAAAGGTTTGCAAATATGATTTTATTCTTTGTGATTTCTTGTCTATGACTGAAACTGGGCAGATATTGCATCAGCAGTTGCTTTGACTTGAAAAAAAAAAAACAGGGAGAAATTATATGAAATTATACAGATATAAACATGAAATCTAGGCATTGAGGGTCAAGACGGCTAAAAGCGACAATTTAAACACTTCTTGTTTTATGTGCAGCCATAGAAACAGACGATTGATGATTTTTCCATTTGGACAAAGTCACATTTCATATACTTTACCAAAAAAAAATCGTTATTATTAACATACCACCATTAACCATTAAGATGAACCGAATGTGCAAAGTATAAACCATTAAATTGTATAAATTATGATCTAAATATTTAGCCTAACTGTCTGCCGAATGTGTTGCCAACAGTTTAGGATTTATATTCTGATATCCGTCGTGTTTTGCGATGCTTCAATTTTCGGGAATTGGAAAATACAATCTAAATGCCCCTATTTTTGCATGAGGTTTGGTTCCGTCGGTCCCTGGCTGCAGCGCCGGTGCTGGCGGGGCAGAGTCCGGGCGATTATGCACTAAACCTTATCTTAGTTCCTCACTCGCGGGTGTTTTATCGATAAGATGTATGAATCATTAACTCGGACAATCACTGTAAACAGATAATACACAGCAGACAGCCAGTCAATGAACTCACCGTCCGGAGGGCTGCCATCTCCTCTACGTAGCGCCGATTAACCGGGATTATTTGCTCGTGTGGAAACAAACACTCAAAGTTTACTTGAGTTCCGCTTAGCCGGAGCGAAATGAAGAACTAAAACAAACACAAAAAACCTCACTAGGAGGCACTTTATATTAAAACTTGACTTAGTTACTTATTAATCTTTTTTTTTTAACAATCAATGACGGGTCTTATTGCTTTTATTTAAAATCCCTTTAATGTACTGTAAAAACCGCTGTGACTTTGACTGTTCTGTGACAAAAATATTAATGGTTTACAAGAGCAGCAAAATACATGTAAATAAAATTGTTGAGTAGTTATATTGACTGTTTTTATTACCCAGTATTAGTATTTAGGCGTAATAAAAGCCTTACTTTTGTCTGGTGAAAAAAGACAAGGGGTTATTGTAAATCGAGGAAGTGGATGGTGATTGGTGGATCAGAGGGGAGTGGTACAGGTCATCCTACAATTGGCCCAGAGGGCAAAAATGTCACTTCAACCAGCAAATCTACAGAAATATCTAAATTAAATGACATTTAGTTTAACTTCCTAAGCAACTTCCTTGTTTTTATAAGCGGTTAATATCAAATCTAGTCACGTAACCAGTACACATCCGGCGACCTTGAGTGCCATGAAAGGCGCCTAACAAATAAAATGTATTATTATCATATATGCGAAGTTAATCTCTTAAACCAACAGTTTTAAAACCAAAGGAAACTTTAGAGAACCAGGCCTCTTGATCGTCTGTGGTATAGAGGACCAAAACTGACATAATTGAAAATAAAAGTAGAAATATAAATGTTTTGTTTTTCCTTTTCCTTATACGTGCATTCCTTGTTTTTACATTCCCTCATCTCCTCTTTTTACTTATCTTATGCATTTCAAACAGCTCTCAATTAAGATATTTATTATTGGAGATTCATAGCAAACGTACACACAGACCTTTTCTGTTCAGCAGAAAACCTCCTAGAAAAGACCTGATGAAGAATGTGCATTTTTATTTTTTACTGACAAAAAAGCAAATATTTAGATATAGGATTATAATATCATTGGCTAAACTGATGGAGAGGAAACGTGGTTTACACTTAGCCCTTCCTTCATTGGAGCCTTGATTGGTCCCAATCACTTGTCTATCTTTGTCTTCTTTCGCTCCCCAAACATCGTGGGTTTGACCTTGTACTCAACCACTCTACACTGTTTTTTTTTAGATAAAGGAACTTCTTCAAAGTATTAAGAATTAACCTACGCAAGCCTGTGTGATACCTTCATATGAGAAAGATTTAGCCTGCATAACAATGTGAGCAAGGTCACACATCTCAATTGATGTTTGGAACCTTTTTAATCTATGTTTTAGTTCTTTGTAACTGCTGCAAAAGCTAAAATATATTCCCAACACTCTTCTGCAGTCATTCCACAGCCTCATTGGCTAAACTGATGGAGAGGAACCGTGGTTTACACTTAGCCCTTCCTGTGTGACGTGTTAAGATCTGACTGAACAGGTTACTTCAAGGTCCAGTCAGATGTAAGGAATGGCATCCAAAATAAAACATAAGACAAATCAAATGGATCGTTGTAAAAACTGAACATGTTAAAATATCAAACTTGGACTAACATCAGAAACGGAGCAGATGGAGATTTTAACAACATGGAGCTGGAGATTAACTTTACAAAGAGAGATGAAGAAAGAAACGGGAAAAAGGACGTGTGAGAGAGGCTTTGTAGATGAACGAAATAAACTGACACGTTTAAAGAAACTTCAACACATACTAACAGCTCTTTATTTGCACCGTGGAGACGGCAAGTTACCAACAGCAACAAATAATACGATTTTAAAAAGGAGCAGAGATTCAAACAACTTCAATGCAGAACTTTAAAAAAATTACAGAACCACATAGTTCCCTTTGCGTCAAGTTGATGGAGAAGCATAAATCCGGGTTGAACTTCTAACCCTTGTGGGGAGGGGATTAGGCTCATCAGCCACAGCAGGTGGTGGTTGGATTTCTTCGTCTCTTCTTCTGTGGGTCAGACAGGAGTGGACAGCTGCCCCCGGAGGACAACATGAGCTCCATTTATCACAAATCACCAGACTTCTCCTCCTGGTGATTTTTCATGTGACTCAGCAAATTATATTTGCAGCTAAAACCTTTGTTGCACGTCTTGCACAAATACGGCATCTCTCGTGTGCGTGGTTATGTGGCGTTTAAGATGTGTTGATTTAGTAAAGCTTTTGCCGCAGGTGTTGCACAGGTAGGGCCTTTCTCCGGTGTGGGTCCTTGAGTGAATCACCAGGTTGGAACGATCTGTGTAACTTTTTCCACATGTTTTGCAGATGTAGGGCTTCTCGCCCGTGTGCGTGGTTATGTGGCTTTTAAGATGTGACAAGTTAGTAAAGGTTTTTCCGCAGGTGTTGCACAGGAACGGCTTTTCGCCGGTGTGGGTCCTTGAATGAACCAGCAGGGTGGAACGTCGCCCGTAACTTTTTCCACATGTTTTGCAGACGTAGGGCTTCTCGCCCGTGTGCGAGGTTATGTGGCGTTTAAGATGTGATAATTGAGTAAAGGTTTTGTTGCAGGTGTTGCACAGGTATGGCCTTTCTCCGGTGTGGGTCCTTGAGTGAACCACCAGGCCGCAACGTTGCCTGTAACTTTTTCCACATGTTTTGCAGACGTAGGGCTTTCCACCCATGTGGATCATTTTCTGCTTTGTGAATGTTGATGAATTTCTAAACAATATTTGGGTGCTGGTCAGCTCTGATTTACAGTTGCTGTCTGACGGGACAGCAGTGTCTTCGTGGTCACCGTGTCGTCTCATTGGCTCCAGACCTGCAGTTTTACTGGAGTCTAAGTGTAAACTTTCAGTTCCTTGCTCATCTTTGTTTTGAGATTCAGGAGAAGTGTGAAACAGCAGCTGGTCAAAGTTTGGTCCGGGTTCACCATTTTCAACTTTCACATCAGCGAGATTGACCAATGAGACATCCACCTCTACGTCCTCCTGCTTCATCTCCTGACCGCTGGAGTCTTCCTCCAGTTCTGTAGTCTGTGGATTCCCTGGTTCCTCCTGGTCCGGGCTGCAGCTCCTCTCCAGGTTATCGAGGTGCTGGTCACTGAAAACCCCGTCCTCGTCCACCATACAAACATTTTCTTCTGGGAGGTCTGGAATTGCAAAAAGGGACAAAAAGATAAGGATTTTAACAAGTCAAAAGTGCAGTTTTGATTGTTTGGTTGTATTTGTGAGGTTTAAAGTTGGTCCTGAACCTTCGGTCTTCCCTTCATCCAACTACAAGTACTGCATATGAACTCCTATATAAACATCCTCCAACGATGATTATCATCGGGGTTTTTTGCCAGTGTCATCTCATGATTAAGTGTAAAGCATGAAATAAGAACATGGTCCAGAATAGGGATGGGCGGTATGGACTAAAAAATGTATCACGATAATTTCTGGCATTTATCCCGATAACGATAAAAATGATGATAAAACTGCAAAAAGGAATGTATCCTTTTTCTTTCTTTCTCTTTCTTTCTTTCTTTCTTTCTTTCTTTCTTTCTTTCTTTCTTTCTTTCTTTCTTTCTTTCTTTCTTTCTTTCTTTCTTTCTTTCTTTCTTTCTTTCTTTCTTTCTTTCTTTCTTTCTGGCTCATTTCTATTTCTTTCTTTCTTTCTGGCTCATTTCTATTTCTTTCTTTCTTTCTGGCTCATTTCTTTCTTTCTTTCTTTCTTTCTTTCTTTCTTTCTTTCTTTCTTTCTTTCTTTCTGGCTCATTTCTTTCTTTCTTTCTTTCAGGCTCATTTATTTCTTTCTCTTTCTTTCTTGCTCATTTCTTCCTTCCTTCCATCATCAACGGGAATTTATCGTTTTTAGCGCGAGATGACAAATTCTTACCGTGGAGAATTTTTTTGACTGTATATCGTGAACGGTAAAATATCGCCCATTCCTAGTCCAGAGTCTGAATCTACCATGAAAGGCAGCAACAAGTAAACAGAACAAGTTAGTTCAGGATGTTTCCTAAGTTTCCTTTAGTTTGTTTGCTTCATCACCACGGCTTTTAACTCCAAATAAACTCTAAATCAGGGGTGTCAAACATACGGCCCCCAAGGAGGTTCGATCAGGCCCGCGGGATAATTTAAAAGTGAAAAAATGCATAAAAGACATGGAATTAAAATTTTTAATAAGATGCATTTCATGTATTATCCGCTAGGGGGCGCACTGTTTTGATCAGAGTAGAAGACAACAGCGGTATCAATGTGCCATCTGCTTCTTTATAAATCTCATTTAATCTTAAAGTGCATTACTATATTTTTCAATAACAATTCATTGTTAAAGTTTTGTGCCTTTGCACAATCAGTGGGATCAGTTGCAATGCATATATGTGAATGATAAAAGTAAATTCAATGAACTGGTGGACTTCAAAACTGCACAGCTCATGTTCAAAATCAACAATAACATGCTGCCAGACTGTATCCAAAATATGTTCAATTTAAGACAAAGCCATTACAACCTCAGAGGCGAGAGCATATACAGAAAATCAACAATCAGAACCAACACTAAACTGAGATGCACTACAGTGGCAGCGGTGGATGTATGGAATAAATTAGATATAGATTTGAAATTATGTAGAACTTTAACTTTATTTAAAAAAAACATTGAAAAGAAGGATGATTTCCTTATATTCAATTAATGAGTGGCTTGATGTTGATTTGGGTATTTGTTTAATTGGTGATTTGCTTTGATTTTTTTAAGGATGAAGGTAACATGTAGACTGCACCTTTATTTTAAAAATCTTTTTTATTTTTTTGAGGAATTTTTGTTATCCCCACAGAGGCAATTTGTTTACCGGCAGTATTTCTCTTACTTTTTGCTTTTATTTTATTAATTTAATTAATCTTTTTGAGGGTAGGCAAATAATAAGCTTTGCTTCAGCCTACACCTTTTTCGGTCTAGATGTTATTTGTTTATTTGTATACTGGAAACTTTTTTGTTATGTTTTCTTTGAACAGTTGAACGTTTTCTTGTTGTCAGTTTTATCCTTTGTTTTTTTATTTATTTTTTTGTGTCATGACCGAAAATAAACTAAACTAAACTTAAAAAAAAATTGCACATTTGTCTAAGGAAATATGAGGTGTTCCATGAAATCTTTTATAAAAGGAATGTTCATTAAATTTCAACATTTTTCTTCAACATATTCTTGCGCTTTTTTACACCAAAACAAAGCAAAGACATGATATTTTGAGTGCGACTTCTATGCATATATTATATAGCATGTATGGTATAATTTTAATGGTCCGGCCCACTTGACATCTACCGAGGCCGTATGTGGCCCACGATGTGAAATGAGTTTGACACCCCTGCTCTAAATAAAGGGATCCTGTAGGAGTCATACTGATGTGTTCATTCATTCATCTTTACAGAGTTACATACCGATTCTGTTTAGTTTTATTTCAGGTTTCCAGGCGAGGTCCAACAGTCTGCGCTGACGGTCCAGCTCTTCTTCATACTCCAAGATGGTTTTTTCAAACTCTGAGAATATTTCTACAGCAGCTGCTGTTAGTCGCTGACCGATAAACTCTCTCAGATGATTAACTTTAGACATTGTTGAAGAGAAAAAAGAAAGTAAACAACAGAACCGTCCCCCACAAAGGAATCTCTGCTCACGTGATCCGTTCGCGCAAAACTTCCGCTCTTCCGCCGGTGTTACAATCTGGAGTTCCGGTAGAGCTCACGGTTCTTTTTTTTTTTTTTCTTTATTGAAAATATATTCATATACAAACAACAAGGCGTCCCTTTTTTTTTCAACATGTATCAGGGAAAAAGTGCATAAAGAGAGAACAGAAGGAAAAGAAATAAAATAAAAAAAGGAAAATAACTTAAGGGGTTAGGGCTTATCCAATAAATTATATTCTTCAATTGTGTTCCAAAGTTGTATTGCATTTCTTTTTGTCATGAGTTTAAGGGCTTTAAAAAAATGGAGGAATTCGTTGTGGAATACACAAAAACGAGGTTTCACCTTCATATACTTAGATTTGTGGATGTGGAATTTACCTAGAATTATAATATTATTGATAAGGAAATCATCGATGTTATTGTCCATTGAAAGTCCAAAAATAATAGCTTCACGTGAGAAGTCCTGCAGGTCAAAAACCTTTGGGTGAAGCCAGTCATGTACATCCTGCCAAAGGGTTTTAGAATACATACAATCAAAAAATAAATGATCAGTAGTTTCACATCCATCACAGAACATACAGTTATTAGTTTCAATACCAAATCGTTGTCGCAACAGATCACTGGATGGATATATACACTATTTAAGGTTTTAAAATTGAGTTCTTTTGCTTTGGGAGCGATTGGAAATTTTAAATATTTTGTTCGTAACATGGTGATGATATGTTTGGGGTAAAATTGTAAGATTGAATTTCTATAGGATACCAAGGGGTATGAAATTAAATTAAACATATTTCTAATTGATTTGTTTGGAATTTTACCGTCGTTAAAGTCACAGCCACCAACCAAAAGTTGTGGAAAAAGAGGGCTAATAGGAGCAGGGTTAGTTACAATAATACCCTTTATTAAAATCAAAATAGATTTGGGGATGGCCTTGTTGATAGATTTAAATGTCGTACGGTTGCAGCCTAGGTCATATTTAAGGCAAAAGTTCTCGTATGATAACAAATCACCACCACTGTCAACTAAGTGAAGGACAGACCAAATATCCTTTTCCATCCAGTTCTTGTTGTACAACGACTTGTTTCTGACTGTGATATATCGATTGTTCCATATTAGACTATTGTGGGGGGTAAAGTTATGATTATACAATAGTTTCCAATACAAAAGTACCTGCTGAGAGCTCACGGTTCTACGGATAGTTCCTACTCGCAGTGACAGTATTTAATTTACCCTGTCATTACCCGATGTGAGTCGCTACCCGATTTGAGTCACACATGCGCAGTTGCATTATGAATGTAAAATGATTGTAATGTAATGTTAAAAATGTGTTAGTTTATACCATTCCCAACTGAAAAAATATGAACATATCTATGCATCTCTCTCTATCTCTATATATTATTTTTATTGTCTACATTTTTGGGGTAATATTAAACTAATGAAAATGGTGTTTCTTCTCATTCATCATTAGTAATATATCAAAGGGAACTTTTACTTATTTCATTAAAATTCAGACCAAATAGGAAAAGCAATCATGTAAATAATAATATCCCTAACTTATTGTGAGAAGTGTATATCAAAACAAGTGTGTGTTTAGATCTTGTCTATCAAGTCTGGCAACGTAACTGTAGTTTGTCCAAGCGACTGCGCATGTGTGACTCAAATCGGGTGCGACTCACATCGGGTAATGACATACCCATGAAAATAATTAGAACAAAATGCATACAACATTTTTTTCATCACTGGTTTACTACTACTTTAGTCATTTTACGCTTTTATCCAAAGCAACTTGAGAAAACAACACAAGCAAGAAGGTTTAAACAGAGTTTTATTTTTTCCGATGACGCAATTTAAACGATAAGCCTCTGATTATTAATATCAATAAATAAAAGAAAAATATTTTTTAATTCATGTGTACTTTATTATTTGTCATAAAACATTTATGTTGTTAAGAAACTTTTATTGCAATGGGCTTCAAAATAATACACATGATAAGTCTTTGAGACATTAAAACATTTAAATATCCAACTTAGTTTACTTCAGCTCTTCCAGAAAGTGGATTTATCATTGACGTGCACATGCAGGACTCATGAGTCACCGTTTGGCATTAAAATAAAAAAGTAAGTTAAGTCAGAGGGAAGGTAAACTTCAGATGGTACGACCAGAGGGAACACAGGAAATGGAATGAGGATCAATTAACATGATTTTGATCTGAAATATATAGATATACAAAACACATTTAAAGCTGCAGTTTCCAAGATTTGACCACTAGAGGACATAAAGATCCCAAACTAACCACAAACTCTTTTTTTCCAAACTTTATTGATAGCCTGCCAGCATACAGACATTTATTTTGTATGTAAAATAAAATCTTTCTCAGTGTAGATATTTACTATTGGATAAAACATATATAAAAACACAAGAAAACATATAAATTAAAATAAAGCACAAAATATCTCCTTATTCTGGAGTTACTGAAAGTAAGTTATTGAAGTACAGCAGTGTTCGTTCACTTTTCTTATTTGACATTAGCTTTAAAGTGTTTATATAAAAGTTTAATTCCACTGTAAATATATCAACGTAACTTAATCTTATGAATATGAAATTTACCCATCAGAAGCATAAGATTTGTTATAAAGCATATTGGTTTGTCATCAATTTCAATATCTTTGGGTGTGATTTTGATGGACAGTCCAGTTTTATCACAGATACATTTTTCCCTGTTTCCTCCAAAATACAGTTGACGATGGGCCAACACAAAACAAATCTTCTCTGGCTCATCTACACAAAAAAAATGCACATTTCATCCACTTCATCAAACCTAGAAATTAACTTGTTACAAAAGTAAATACAATGCAAAATTTTCAAATGAACCTCTCTAATTTTATTTGAAATACAAAATTGAGAGGGACACAGCCATGTCTTGCACCAGTTTATACCGACCAACTGTGAATCCCAAAAACACTTCCCTCTGGGCAAAATCTTATGTCCCTGTAATGATTTCTTTATATGTTTGTTTTTACATTTTCTGTCTTTTATGCCAATCCCTTCGACCTTTAAAGAAGGTGTCTGAACAACAACTTTATAATAACTTAAATTACATTTTATTAATTTAATCATACCAATGGGAATAGCCTTTACAATGTAAGCAAACTCTCTGTATTTGACTGGAAAGGTTTTAGCTTTTAAGAAGTCTTCATAACTATAAAGATTTCCATTATCGTCAAACAAGGCCACCACAAAGATTATGTCCCTCTCAAACCAGCTCTCTTTATATACACTTCTGTTGTTTATAGTGATATGCCCATTGTTCCAGAGTATTTCTATGTGTGGAAAAAAGTTGTGGACATAACATATTGGAGAGTAAAGCCTGTTAAGATTTAGAAAATTTTAGTGGTAAACTTTAGTGGTTAAACTGCACCTTTTAAAGCTTAAATCAAAGGTTTGGGTTTATTCTTCCCATAAATGGACATGAATGCACACCATTATTTATTGCAAGTGTGTGGTTAAAAAAATAAAATAATTCAGTATATGTTTAAATTAGATACTGGTCTAAATTTTAAATTTAACATTATGGTAAATGTGTAGAATCATAAAAGGATTAACGAAAAGAAAAACTGAGCTCATGATATTGCTTTGACTCAGTTTTTCCCATGAATTATCACGATTATCTGATATACGTGCAGCTCAGATTTTAAGATGCCTAAAGACTTTTACAGTTTTCAGCGAACTATGTATAACATAGCAGTATACTGCAAAATTTGGATACGCTATATCGTATTGTGACTCAAGTATCGTGATGTGTATCCCACATCACTCATTTCCTCATTCAAATGCAAACCAAATGTTCTTGTTTTCTAAATAAAGGCATTTTAAAGGCAAGGCAAATTTATTAATATAGCACAATTCAACACAAGGTGATTCAAAGTGCTTTATATCGACATTAAAAGCAGCAAGACATAATTGTACAGTAAATAGCAAATAAAATGAAATAATGAGAAAAGAAGGTAAAATAATAGTAAAAAAAAATAAGGGGAACTAAAAGCAAACCGTATCTGACTGCACTGACTTCTGAAATTGTCAAGGTTTTTTGTTGAATGTTGCAAACATTAAAGTTTATAAAATGGTGACAAATGGTTGGCTGTTCTGTTTTCTGATTTGTTAATGGTTCCGTTTCTTCTTCTGTCCTCGTTTCTCTGCAGTTTCTTCATGTTTTTCAGAGGAACGTTGTAAAAACTGAACATGTAAAAATATCAAACTTGGACTAACCTCTGAACGGAGCAGATGGAGAGAGTTTAACAACATGGAGCTGCAGATTAACTTTACAAAGAGAGACGAAGTAAGAGACGGGAAAAAGGACGTGTGAGAGAGGCTTTGTAGATTAACGAAATAAACCGACACGTTTAATGAAACTTCAGCACATACTAACAGTTCTTTATTTGCACCGTGGAGACGGCAAGTTACCAACAGCAACAAATAATACGATTATAAAAAACAAAACCACATCGTTCCCTCTGCGTCAAGTTGATGGAGAAGCATAAATCCGGGATGAACCTGCAACCCTTGTGGGGAGGGGATTAGGCTCATCAGCCACAGCAGGTGGTGGTCGGACTTCTTCGTCTCTTCTTCTGTGGGTCAGACAGGAGTGGACAGCTGCCCCCGGAGGACAACATGAGCTTTATTTGTCACGAGTCACCAGACTTCTTCTCCAGGTGAACTTTCATGTGACTCAGTAAATCAATTCTGCGGCTAAAACCTTTGTTGCACGTCCTGCACAAATACCGCCTGCACGTCTGCGTGGTTATGTGGGTTTTAAGATGTGCTGATTGAGTAAAGGTTTTGCCACAGGTGTTGCACAGGTACGGCCTTTCTCCGGTGTGGGTCCTCGAGTGAATCACCAGGATGGAACTTCGCTTGTAACTTTTTCCACATGTTTTGCAGACGTAGGGCTTCTCTTCCATGTGTGTGGTTATGTGAGTTTTAAGATGTGATAAAGTAGTAAAGGTTTTGTTGCAGGTGTTGCACAGGTACGGCCTTTCGCCTGTGTGGGTCCTTGAGTGAATCCACAGGGTGGAACGTAGACTGTAACTTTTTCCACATGTTTTGCAGATGTAGGGCTTCTCGCCCATGTGTGTGGTTATGTGGCGTTTCAGATTTGATGAATTAGTAAAGGTTTTGCCACAGGTGTTGCACAGGTACGGCTTTTTGCCAATGTGGGTCCTCGAGTGAACCAGCAGGCTGGAATTATACCTGTAACTTTTTCCACATGCTGTACAGACGTAGGGCTTTTTGCCCATGTGGATCATTTTATGCTTCTCGACTGTTGAGGATTTTCTAAACCATTTTCCGCAGGTGTTACACAGGTACGGCCTTTCGCCAGTGTGGATCTTCATGTGTTCCACTAAAATACTACTTTTACTGAACTCTTTCCTGCAAGTTCTGCAAGAAAATGCCTTCTTCCCCGTGTGGGTGCTGGTCAGTTTCGATTTACAGTTGCCGACTGACGGGACAGCAGTGTCTTCGTGGTCACCGTGTTGTCTCATTGGCTCCAGATCTGCAGTTTTACTGGAGTCTGAGCGTAAACTTTCAGTTCTTTCCTCATCTTTGTTTTGAGCTTCAGGAGAAGTATGCAACAGCAGCTGGTCACAGTTTGGTCCTGGTTCACCATTTTCAACTTTCACATCAGCGAGATTGACCAATGAGACATCCACCTCTACGTCCTCCTGCTTCCTCTCCTGACCGCTGGAGTCTTCCTCCAGTTCTGTAGTCTGTGGATTCCCTGATTCCTCCTGGTCCGGGCTGCAGCTCCTCTCCAGGTTATCGAGGTGCTGGTCACTGAAAACCCCGTACTCCTCCACCTTACAAACATTTTCTTGTGGGAGGTCTGGAATTACAAAAAGGGACACAAAGATAAGGATTTTAACAAGTCAAAACTGCTTCCCAGTGTTGATTGGTTGTATTTGTGAGGTTTAAAATGTGTCCTGAACCCAGAGCCGGCCCGTGGCATAGGCAGTATAGGCAAATGCTAAGGGCGCCGTCCATCCAGGGGGCGCCACAAATGGGGGAAGAAAAAAATTAATTTCCACTATTCTTAAAACTAGTTGGTATTATGTCTTAATATGAAGATAATGAGCCCACATCAATTTAACTGCATAGCAAAGCCTATTAAATAGGAATAATAATAATAATGATGACACTTTCCTTAAACACCCCCCCCCCGACTAATTTGACTGTACCTGCTACCTGGGGGAGGCGGGGCTTTTTTTGATGTGACACAAAGGCAAGCTCGTAAACAAAATGTCAAAACGTCCTAAACTCTCTGGCGCCCAGGGGAGGAAAAGAAGAAAAGAAGAGGAGGAAAAAAGAGACAAAGACAGAGGTAACCTTACAATAAGGATGATGTCATGAGTCATGACATTATTTGTCTGTTGCAGAACGATGATAACGTCGTTAACTATTAGCATAACATGGTTTGCTAATCAATAAATAGCTAGCGTTAATTGTTCGTTTTGACGTCAGTTAATGTTATGGAAGGGCCTAAGCTGTTATGGAAAACAGTAATGTAACTACTCCCACCTTACTTTCCTCAGGGAAATATGTAAATAGCAGATCTATTCAGCAGGTGTTATAATCTAAAATGTGTTTATTTTGTACATTTTTATTGACATCTGGTTAGCTCACGTTTTCTTAGCTTGTAATAATCAAAATGTTATTCCTTTTCCACCCTTTTATTATAGTTGTGAGCCTAGCTGTATGTTGTGTTACAGTTCATATTGTCTAAAGTGTGTTTATAGTGTTAAACTTTACATCAGTGTTAAAGTCCACATCTTTGATGTTATAGCATAACTTAGTATTCCCGCATTCTGTATTATACTGCAGTTTACTACTTCTTTGCATTCTGCTAATCAGCATTTCGTTGTAATGACAATAAAATTGAATCTTATATAATTTGCATATCAGAAAAAGTACATTGTATATTATACATGTACACTATAGTGAACATCATGCATGTATCTCTTAGATTTTTCATTTCATTTTAATCTTGAAATCATATTATGTATCATATATTTATTATTAGACTGGTGTCATATATTCCTCTTCTCTCTTCAGATGCACTGTTGAGGTTTCTCAGTCCAACCCCTGCAGATCTTGGGCCAACTACATCAAGCACTCCTCCTGTCGCCTCCACCTCAGGTCTTTCTAAGATCCCCTTTTTTCCCCCTTTTTATTTAAATACTTGTAATTTTTTTGACAATACTGGTTTCTTTAATATCTTTTTGTGTGCAGTGCCTTATTTATTTATTATATTATTTATTTGTTTATTGTATTTATAATTTATTTTATGTCACTTGTTTACACTTTATTTTGTGGGTATTTAAATCTTATACTTTATGTAAGCTATCTATATTGTATTTTTCATATATTCATTTAATATTTTTTTGTATTTCTTTCTAATTCTAAAAGTATTTTGATTGAGCAATTGCTTTCTTTAAATAAAAGAATGTCCAAGATAAAGCTATTCAGTTTCTTGTGAGTATATACACCAGCAGTGGAATTTACTGCGATGCAAGAGGGGCGCCACCTAAAATCTTGCCTAGGGCGCCAAATTGGTTAGGGCCGGTGTCGTGCCAAAAAGTGATTGCCTGACAGAATCTGATTTCTCCTCTGAAAATTGGGTCTTTTTACCTGCCAAAAATTGATTGAAGGCCAAATACAGTTAATGAAAGGTTGTTTCTACCTAAATATGATTTGATCTCATTCTTGAGCTTCATAATATAAACACTAGAGCTCACATGATTGCTTTTAACTCTTTTAAAGGACCATTACAACACAAAATAGGCATTTTCACCTGCCAAAAATTGATTGAAGGCCAAATACAGTTAATGAAAGGTTGTTTCTGCCTAAATATGACTTGATTTCATTCTTGAGCTTCATAATCTGAAAATCTGACGTTTTAACGCTATCGCTCAACGGGCTGCTGTGCGCGCTCCCGCGGCCAGAAATCAGATTCTGGCAGGCAATCACTTTTTGGCACGACACCGGGTCTGCCTGAACCTTCGGTCTTCCGTTTCATCCAACTACAAGTACTGCATATGAACTCCTATATGAACATCCTCCAACGATGCTCATCATCGGGTTTTTTGTCAGTGTCATCTCATATCTTACACGGAGCCACTGTTATCTGCATCTTTTCTACAAAATAAATGATTAAGTGTAACGCATGAAATAACAATATGGTCCAGAGTCTGAATAGACCATGAAAGGCAGCACTAAGTAAACAGAACAACAAGTTAGTTAGGGATGTTTCCTAATCCACATCAGCAGCTGGTTGAGCTGGGGAGCGTCCCATTTAGTTTGTTTGCTTCATCACCACGGCTTTTAACTCCAAATAAACTCTAAATAAAGGGATCCTGTAGGAGTCATACTCATGTGTTCATTCATTCATATTCTGTCCTCGCAGTACGTTTCAGCTTGTACAACTAGACAGATAGCTAACATTCTGAAGAAAAGGAGAGGTTGAAGAAATTATTTTGTTTGAGGATTTCTTCTCTTTTGGTCCTCAGTTTTATTTCTTGTATTTCTCTCCAGTTCAGTCAGTTATTTTTTGTAAGACTGCAAACAAATAAACAAAGATAAACATTACTACAAATAATGTCTGTTATATCTGGATGCTTTTCACACAAACATATTTACATAGTAAAATGGAAACAAACATAAGCAGTAATAACATTAATGTCACTTTTTCTAACGCTATTACTTAACTATTAAACTATTACTATTAAACAGATAAATAAAGCCAGCTAAATCGGCTGTGACGGACTAACTGGCGCCCTCTGGTGGACAAATAAAAACAGTGCGCTGTCACGATAAAACGATAAAGGTGACAAACTACGTTAAGAAATAACAACCAAACTTGAACTGTAAGTAAGATTGTACACTACAAATCATAATATACTTAACAATATAACATGTCATTACTTACAGACAAAGATTTACCAAGCTCCGTTTGAGAGACAACTTGTAACTGTTTTCATGCTGCGTTTTCCAGCCCCGTTGGCATGGTAACTGTTAACGTCGCCGGAGCTGCACGGGTCTGTCTCAGAAAACGGTCAGACTAGGAACGTTACTAGTTCACCGCATGGCGGAACAATTCAACTTTACAGAGTTACGTACCGATTCTGTTTAGTCTGATTTCAGGTTTCCAGGCGAGGTCCAACAGTCTGCGCTGACGGTCCAGCTCTTCTTCATACTCCAAGATGTTTTTTTCAAAAACTGAGAATATTTCTACAGCAGCTGCTGTTAGTCGCTGACCGATAAACTCTCTCAGGTGATTAACTTTAGACATTGTTGAAGAGGAAAAAGAAAGTAAACAACAGAACCGTCCTCCTCAAAGGAATCTCTGCTCAAGTATTACGTGTTCGCTCAAAACCACCGCTCTTCCGCCGGTGTTACAATCTAGAGTTCCGGTAGAGCTCACGGTTCTACGGATAGTTCCTTCTCGCTGTTATTTTAAGTATTTAATTTACCAACGAAAATAATTAGAACAAAATGCATACAACATTTTTTCATCACTGGTTTCTTCTTCTTCTTCTCTAGGTTTAATGGCGGATCACAACCAACGTTATTAGGTTATACCGCCACCTGCTGTACCGGAGTGTGTAACTTCAGGATAATTAGTACATAAGGTTACAATCTAACTTAAAAGGGGCAAAAAAAGGAAATGCATAAATAAAATAAGATAACCACATTTATATCCTATTATCTATCCCTGCATCTTTGAGAAAGACAAGGATTTCCTTATAACAATCCCTCATCATCTCACTCCTCCCTAATAACCCGACTAATCTCCATTCCCTTCCCAGCTCGTACATCCTGTCTCTTAAAGCGTTCCTTTCTACCTCATACTTGCCACATTTAAGAATCACATGCTCTACACTCTCTATGACATCACACTCATCACATTTATCAGACACAGCCTTTGACATTAAATACAGAGTTGATTTTAAACTAGTATGACCTAATCTTAATCTAGAAATGATTGCTTCCTCTCTCCTACACTTTCCTTTGAAAACCTTCACGTTAATTGACTTCTGTATGCTATAAAAAAATGTCTCTCTTTTACACCGTTGTCCCACACTGGTGGTAGACTGGAAGGACAGGAAAAGACAAAGAAAAATAAGGTTTTGTATATAAATGTATAGTTTTTTATAATTTGTATATAGTTTGTTTTTATTTTGTATATATTTGTTTATCATGTGTGTATTGTTTTTCTTTTTGTATTAATAAATGTGCTTTGTTTTTCTTGAAAACTTCGAAGCTTTGTCTCATTCCTTGTTAAACTATAGATAAATATAGTTTGATTATCCATTTGAAATGATTGTTAATTACATGATTGGAACAGATGAGATCCCATTGAAAAAAAACTCAGGGAATATCTTTAATTGTTCTTGTTATAAATGACATAAATAACAAGAAGAACTGGAGTAAGTAGCCAAAACAGGATCTGGTTTATTTATATATACTATTTATTTTTGCAGCTTTACTACCCAGAGGGGACAGATTCTTGGCAGGTATGTCGCCTGGTTGTTCTCCGGGCCCACGCACATGAAAGAGAAACACATTTAATATAAACCATGCTATGGTTTTAAATATTTAAACATGTTATGGTTTTATCTATCTTTATCCTCGGGGCAGGCAGGGCACACTGTCCTGCATGTTTTAGTTATTTCCCTTCATAATCACACACCTGATTCTAATTAATGATTGATTGACTGATTCTAATTTCAATCTAATCTAATTAATTGTCATCCGTTGTTGACAAAATTGGGAACCGCTGAGACATAAGACATAATTGTACAGTAAATAGCAAATAAAATGAAATAATGAGAAAATAAGGTAAAATAATAGTAAAAAAAAATAAGGGGAAATAAAAGCAAACCGTATCTGACTGACTTCTGAAATTGTCAAGGTTTTTTGTTGAATGCTGCAAACATTAAAGTTTATAAAATGGTGACAGATGGTTGGCTGTTCTGTTTCTGATTTGTTAATGGTTGCGTTTCTTCTTTTGTCCTCGGTTCTCTGCAGTTTCTTCATGTTTTTCAGAGGAACGTTGTAAAAACTGAACATGTAAAAATATCAAACTTGGACTAACCTCTGAACGGAGCAGATAGAGAGAGTTTAACAACATGGAGCTGGAGATTAATTTTACAAAGAGAGACGAAGTAAGAGATGGGAAAAAGGACGTGTGAGAAAGGCTTTCGTTTACGAAATAAACCGACACGTTTAAAGAAACTTCAGCACATACTAACAGTTCTTTATTTGCACCGTGGAGCCGGCAAGTTACCAACAACAAATAATGCGATTATAAAAAGGAGCAGGGATTCAAACAACTCAATGCAGAACTATAATAAAATTACACAACCACATCGTTCCCTCTGCGTCAAGTTGATGGAGAAGCATAAATCCGGGTTGAACGTGCAACCCTTGTGGGGAGGGGATTAGGCTCATCAGCCACAGCAGGTGGTGGTTGGACTTCTTCGTCTCTTCTTCTGTGGGTCAGACAGGAGTGGACAGCTGCCCCCGGAGGACAACATGAGCTTCATTCATCACGAATCACCAGACTTCTCCTATGGGTGAATTTTCATGTGACTCAGTAAATCAATTCTGCGGCTAAAACCTTTGTTGCACGTCCTGCACAAATACCGCCTGCACGTCTGCGTGGTTATGTGGCTTTTAAGATGTGATGATTGAATAAAGGTTTTGCCACAGGTGTTGCACTGGTACGGCCTTTCTCCGGTGTGGGTCTTCGAGTGAACCCAAAGGATGGAACTTCGCTTGTAACTTTTTCCACATGTTTTGCAGACGTAGGGCTTCTCTTCCGTGTGCGTGGTTTTGTGCTGTTTAAGAGCTGATAATTTATTAAAGGTTTTGTTGCAGGTGTTGCACAGGTACGGCCTTTCTCCGGTGTGGGTCCTTGAGTGAATCACCAGGTTGCAACGTAGACTGTAACTTTTTCCACATGTTTTGCAGATGTAGGGCTTCTCGCCCGTGTGCATGATTTTGTGCTGTTTAAGAGCTGATAAATTATTAAAGGTTTTGCCACAGGTGTTGCACAGGTACGGCCTTTCGCCTGTGTGGGTCCTCGAGTGAATCACCAGGTTCCAACGTTGCGTGTAACTTTTTCCACATGTTTTGCAGATGTAGGGCTTCTCGCCCATGTGTGTGGTTATGTGCTGTTTAAGAGCTGATAATTGATTAAAGGTTTTGTTGCAGGTGTTGCAAGTTCTGCAAGAAAATGCCTTCTTCCCCGTGTGGGTGCTGGTCAGTTTTGATTTACAGTTGCTGTCTGACGGGACAGCAGAGTCTTCGTGGTCACCGTGTCGTCTCATTGGCTCCAGATCTGCAGTTTTACTGGAGTCTGAGCGTAAACTTTCAGTTCTTTCCTCATCTTTGTTTTGAGCTTCAGGAGAAGTGTGCAACAGCAGCTGGTCACAGTTTGGTCCTGGTTCACCATTTTCAAATTTCCCATCAGCGAGATTGACCAATAAGACATCCACCTCTACGTCCTCCTGCTTCATCTCCTGACCGCTGAAGTCTTCCTCCAGTTTTATAGTCTGTGGATTCCCTGGTTCCTCCTGGTCCGGGCTGCAGCTCCTCTCCAGGTTATCGAGGTGCTGGTCACTGAAAACCCCGTACTCCTCCACCTTACAAACATTTTCTTGTGGGAGGTCTGGAATTACAAAAAGGGACACAAGGATTTTAACAAGTCAAAACTGCTTCCCAGTGTTGATTGGTTGTATTTGTGAGGTTTAAAATGTGTCCTGAACCCAGAGCCGGCCCGTGGCATAGGCAGTATAGGCAAATGCTAAGGGCGCCATCCATCCAGGGGCGCCACAAATGGGGGAAGAAAAAAATTAACTTCCACTATTCTTAAAACTAGTGCATAGCAAAACTTTGCATAGCAAAGCCTATTAAATAGGAATAATAATAATAATAATAATGATGACACTTTCCTTAGATGCCGCCCCCCCCCCCCCCCAGCATTTCATTGTAATGACAATAAAATTTAATCTTATATAATTTGCATATCAGAAAAAGTACATTGTATATTATACATGTACAGTATAGTGAACTGTTGAGGTTTATCAGTCCAACCCCTGCAGATCTTGGGCCAACTACATCAAGCACTCCTCCTGTCGCCTCCACCTCAGGTCTTTCTAAGATCCCCCTTTTTCCCCCTTTTTATTTAAATACTTGTAATTTTTTTGACAATACTGGTTTTTTTAATATCTTTTTGTGTGCAGTGCCTTATTTATTTATTATATTATTTATTAGTTTATTGTATTTATAATTTATTTTATGTCACTTGTTTACACTTTATTTTGTGGGTATTTAAATCTTATACTTTATGTAAGCTATCTATATTGTATTTTTCATATATTCATTTCATATTTTTTTGTATTTCTTTCTAATTCTAAAAGTATTTTGATTGAGCAATTGCTTTCTTTAAATAAAAGAATGTCCAAGATAAAGCTATTCAGTTTCTTGTGAGTATATACACCAGCAGTGGAATTTACTGCGATGCAAGAGGGGCGCCACCTAAAATCTTGCCTAGGGCGCCAAATTGGTTAGGGCCGGGTCTGCCTGAACCTTCGGTCTTCCCCTTCATCCAACTACAAGTACGGCATATGAACTCCTATATGAACATCCTCCAACGATGCTCAACCGCGGTTGAATTGGTTTGATATTGGATATTGGATATTCAACATTCAAAGACATCCATTTAACTTGTGATATATACTACCGATTTTGGTCATATTGCTTGTGATGTGTTCATGGTCATCTAGACTATATATCACAAGAGAGTAATTATTATAAAATCATCTTGTGGGCTGATTTAATGTGGTTTTATGATTTCAACACCCAGATTTAATGTGGTTTTATGAATTCAACACCCATATAACTTGTGATACATACCACTGATTTTGGTCAAACCACTTGTGATGTGTTCATGGTATACATCAGCCCATAGTATGATTTTATAATAATTACAGTCTTGTGATATATAGTCTAGAATCTAGACTCTAGATGACCATGAACACATCACAAGCAATATGACCAAAATCAGTGGTATGTATCACAAGTTTTATGGGTGTTGAATTCATTAAACCACATTAAATCAGCCCATATATATGATTTTTTAATAATTACTGTTTTGTGATATATAGTCTAGATGACCATGAACACATCACAAATGGTTTGACCAAAATCAGTGGTATGTATCACAAGTTTTATGGGTGTTGAATTCATAAAACCACACTTGTGATACATACCACTGATTTTGGTCAAACCACTTGTGATGTGTTCATGGTCATCTAGACTATATATCACAAAACAGTAATTATTTAAAATATGGGCTGATTTAAAAATCATATATATTGGCATATATATGGGCTGATTTAAAAATCATATGGGCTGATTTAATGAGGTTTAATGAATTCAACACCCATAAAACAATCGGTGTTATGTATCACAAGTTTTATGGGTGTTGAATTCATAAAACCCCATTAAATCAGCCCATAAGATGATTTTATAATAATTACTCTGTTGTGATATATAGTCTAGATGACCATGAACACATCACAAGCAATATGACCAAAATCGGTGGTATGTATCACAAGTTTTATGGGTGTTGAATGTCGAATATTAAACCAATTCAACCGCGGGGTGTTTCCTAATCCACATCAGCAGCTGGTTGAGCTGGGGAGCGTCCCATTTAGTTCGTTTGCTTCATCACCACGGCTTTTAACTCCAAATAAACTCTAAATAAAGGGATCCTGTAGGAGTCATACTCATGTGTTCATTCATTCATCTTTACAGAGTTACGTACCGATTCTGTTTAGTCTGATTTCAGGTTTCCAGGCGAGGTCCAACAGTCTGCGCTGACGGTCCAGCTCTTCTTCATACTCCAAGATGGTTTTTTCAAACTCTGAGAATATTTCTACAGCAGCTGCTGTTAGTCGCTGACCGATAAACTCTCTCAGATGATTAACTTTAGACATTGTTGAAGAGAAAAAAGGAAGTAAACAACAGAACCGCCCTCAAAGGAATCACTGCTCAGGTGTTCCGTTCGTTCAAAACTTCCGCTCTTCCGCCGGGTGTTACAATCTGAAGTTCCGGTAGAGCTCACAGTTCTACGGATAGTTCCTTCTCGCTGTTATTTTAAGTATTAAATGTACTACCAACGAAAATAATTGGAACAAAATGCATACAACATTTTTTCATCACTGGTTTCTTCTTCTTCTCTAGGTCTATTGGCGGATCACAACCAACGTTATTAGGTGCATACCGCCACCTGCTTTACCGGAGTGTGTAACTTCAGGATAATTAGTAAAAGAATATGGGCAGAAATATGTGCCACTAGAAACTGAATTTGAATAATTTATATTTGAATTTGAATTGCTCAACTTGAATAATTGCATTAAAAAACTGAATCTGAATCACATAATTTGAATTTGCATTGTTTAATTTGAATCATTGCATTGAAAAACTGAATCTACATTCAGTTCTCACAATTCAAATTCAGTTCTTGCAATTCAATTTCAATTTCACTGTGCCAGACATCCCCATGTTTAAATATCTTATTAAAGCCGTGTTTTGTTCTGTGTGTGTGTGTGTGTGTCTTTTTAAGGTTGAGTCGGCCACAGAAGCTACAATGACTGAAATGATTGAGGAAATTTTCAACGAACAGTTTGCTATGTTCAGAAAATTGCATTCCTTTAATATGAAACAGTATTTAAATCCAGGAAAAGACAACACTATAACACATTAAGATATCCATCACAGCCAATATCTATTCTCATATCACTATATTGGTGTAATAGTGATATATTGCTCAGCCCTATCTGTGAATATATATATATATATATATATATATATATATATATATATATATATATATATATATATATATATATATATATATATATATATATATATATATATATATATATATATATATATATATATATATGAGGGATGATGAGGGACCAGCGGGTCTTCATGATCCTCGCATGTGTGTGGCGGCAGGATGGAGTCAGCGGAGCCGGCTGCAAACGGCCTCCACCAGGCGGCTGCATCTGGGTGAGATGCTGTTAAAATACCGCAGAGGGCAAAAGGAGGACCAGATTTGTTTGAAATGAAACTCACCGCTGGAGACTTTCTTTCCCAGGACAGGAAGTGATCTTCCCCTTTGCTGCCTTGAACCCTTGTACCCTCTGTTCTGGTGTCTGGACGTGTAGACGACTCGCCGCTTGTCGCCATCTCACCTTCGCTCACTGAGCCCACACAACTTACGATCATTTTGGCTGCCATCATACAGTTTAGACTGGAAACGAGCAGAAAACAGTGATGTCACAATCAAGTATTTATCAGTGATCAGACAATAATGGCAGGATGAGCATGTTACAATCATGTGATCACAGTGAAATTAAACAAATCTCACGTCACATACAGTCATCAATGGGTAGACGACTCTCTGTCGACGCGATGAGTCTGTCTACCCTTCTCTCTCCGAGCCCCTGGAGAATCCTGGCTTCCACCATCTTCCATCTGCCCTTGCCAGTTTCAGGACATGCTGAAATCCTGACTGGCCATCAGGACCCTGGACCTCCTCCAAAATGCAGACGCACGTCTGGTCTTCAACCAACCCGCTGCTAATCTCCCTGCTCTGGCTTCCAGTCGCAGCACCAAGTTCAAAGCTCCGGCTTACCAAACAATTACCCCAACGGCTCCTTCCTACCTTCACTCCTTCATCCAGTGCTACTCTCCCTCTACCTTCACTCCTTCATCCAGAGCTACTCTCCCTCTACCTTCACTCCTTCATCCAGAGCTACTCTCCCTCTACCTTCACTCCTTCATCCAGAGCTACTCTCCCTCTACTTTCACTCCTTCATCCAGAGCTACTCTACCTTCACTCCTTCATCCAGAGCTACACTCCCTCTACCTTCACTCCTTCATCCAGAGCTACACTCCCTCTACCTTCACTCCTTCATCCAGAGCTACACTCCCTCTACTTTCACTCCTTCATCCAGAGCTACACTCCCTCTACCTTCACTCCTTCATCCAGAGCTACTCTCCCTCTACCTTCACTCCTTCATCCAGAGCTACACTCCCTCTACTTTCACTCCTTCATCCAGAGCTACACTCCCTCTACCTTCACTCCTTCATCCAGAGCTACTCTCCCTCTACCTTCACTCCTTCATCCAGAGCTACTCTCCCTCTACCTTCACTCCTTCATCCAGAGCTACTCTCCCTCTACCTTCACTCCTTCATCCAGAGCTACACTCCCTCTACTTTCACTCCTTCATCCAGAGCTACTCTACCTTCACCCCTTCATCCAGAGCTACTCTCCCTCTACCTTCACTCCTTCATCCAGAGCTACTCTACCTTCACCCCTTCATCCAGAGCTACTCTCCCTCTACCTTCACTCCTTCATCCAGAGCTACACTCCCTCTACCTTCACTCCTTCATCCAGAGCTACTCTACCTTAAACACGGGCAGGTAAAAACTCCCCTGGACGTAATACATGGTCATATTTGAAAAAGTTGCATAAAGTTAAATTATTTATAATAACAGTGTTTAAAATGTCAGGTTAATAGGTTCATATCACATTTTTAAAAGTTAGAATCATAACTGACAAATATTTGTAATTGTCGAACAATGTTATGATAATTTGCTGGTTGCACTGCACATGCGTGCGATGTAAACCAACCATGCTCAGCGTACTATCCAAGCAGGTGAAACCATAGACATACGCATACGTATATGTCTATGGGTGAAACTATGTAGATGCCCCATCAAGCTGCTGCAATACGTCAACGTCGCCGCCATATTGGATGTGGCAAGACTGCGCTGTAAACTAATACAAGTAAATTGACTTATTTTCATAAAGCGCCTTTCTACAAAGAAATGTATGTTTTACGTCTCATTTATTCATTCACACACGCACTAATATAGTTGGGAAACAGTTAGCACCAAATATAATATATTTAATTTTCTTAGATGGCAAAAATAAGAACTTTATTGATCCCACATAGGAGTAATTCATGTTGTATCAGCTATAGAGAACAAGGTAGCGCCAAAAAACACACATATATATATATATATATATATATATATATATATATATATATATATATATATATATATATATATATATATATATATGGTATATACTGTATATATATATATACAGTGTATATATACAGTGTGTATATATATATATATATATATATATATATATATATATATATATATATATATATATATATATATATATATATATATATATATATATATATATTTTGTGAGGGGGGATATATAATATATAAAAATAGAGAAACATATTTTCTCATCAACAAAACAAATATTATTTTTTTCAAGTAACAAAATAACATATTTGAACCATTTTTCAGACAATAAAATAACTGAAAAAATCAGAAAAATTGTTCAAATATGTTATTTTGTTACTTGAAATTTTAAAAATATGTTTATGTAAAATATGCTTTGTTGATATATATTGTTTTTCGGCGCTACCTTGTTCACTATAGCTGATATAATATGAATTACTCCTATGTGGGATCAATAAAGTTCTTATTTTTGCCATCTGAGAAAATTAAATATATTATATTTGGTGCCTAACTGTTTCCCAGGTATATTGAGAGGGGTCTGGCTGCAGACCTCTGGCGTCAGGCCTCTCCCTGTGCAGGCCTCTCGTCTCAGGCCTACCTCCTGCGTGAGGCCCGGAAATTAAAAAAAATGCCACGCCTCCAGTGAGAGTCAAACATTTTGACCGACCACCAACGCCAGAGAAAACATCGCTTACGACCTTTCAGTAATACCCGAGCTACAGTTGTGACAGTAAGTGAAACTTTAAAAAAATGAAGGTGCATGAGTTATGTTTGCACGTAACTACCTAATTAAGTTTATTAGTGAGCTGTGTTAAGCACAGTAAGGAATAATTGGTGAGGACGTTGTTGTGGATAATTAAACCCTGATATAATTAATGGAGGGGGTTTATTTGTAATGCGTTAAATAATTAATTTGAGACATAGCTAAAAGTTGAACAAAATACGAGTTTTATTGACCGCGGTGAAGTTAGCTTTACGTTGGATATTCGTTGGATATTCGACAGACATTCGCTCTGGGTAAACCTCTCATGGGTCCAGGGCGGCTCTGAGCGGCTCTGAGCGAACATTTCAAATGCGCACGTATTACAGACTTTACAGTAAACACAGGCACGCAGAAAAGGGCTGAAGCTGTCCTGACTTCATGTTTTCAAAATGAGATGTGAGATATAAGCATAGATACTGTGTTTAGAGTTGATTAGGAGCTAACAAGCTATATTTAATAAATATCATAATGTATACAAAAATTATGAACATATTTGAAATAAAAAATAAAGAGGCGTATCTTATGCAGCCAGAGTAGTACTATGATCCAACACTGATTTTGAGTCAATAAACCAAATTCCTTTGAAACTATTGCGCTAAAAGGCTAATATTGTATATGAAATACACCTCTATACATATAAAAAAAAATAAGAATTATGACAAGGTTTGAAATATGAAACCAGGGGGCGTATCTTATGCAGCCAGAGTGGTACTACGATCCAACACTGATTTTGAGTCAATTGACCAAATTACCTGGAAGCTATTGAGCTAAAATGCTAATATTGTATATGAAATACCCCTCAATACATATGAATATTAATAAAAATTATGAACAGATTTGAAATATGAAACCAGGGGGCGTATCTCATGCAACCAGAGTAGTACTATGATCCAACAGGGGTGTTTCTTGGGACTGAGAACATTGGGGGCTGAGCCCACACCCTTATAGGGAAGCCTATGGGATCCTACCTGGGGAAAAAAGCTCAATGCTTTCTTGAGCCTTATTGCGTCTTGTCTACAGCCAAACACTGCCAAAATGTACCAGAATAAAACATATTATATTGATAGAAACAGGATGATTCACTTATAGATAACACAGGAATTAAAGCAAAAAAAGTCAATATTTTGACTGAAGCCAAGTCATATTATATTACCCCTCATTTATTTTTTGTTTTAAATGTTAGGTTACATGATTTGCGATTTTTGCTTTTTTTCTTTAAACACCACACCATGTGAAAAAGTTGATTGATGATGCCTACACACTAGGGCTGCACGATTCTGGACAAAATGAGAATCACGATTTTTTTGCTTAGAATTGAGATCACGATTCTCTCACGATTTTTTTCCAATATAACATTTATTGCACTTATTGCTTTAACTTTGCAACAGCTGAACAAAAATATAATAACAATAAACATCTCTCGTCTTCTTTACACAAACCTTTGAATAATTTAAACAATAATAACAATTTTGAACAATATTTGTTCCTCCCTGAGTTGAACACCCTTTCAGAAAGGGGACTTGTAACAGATCCTGTAGTTCTGAGGCAACAAATGATTCCTCTGGCTGGGATGAACCCCCCATTGCCTTTTGCTGCTATTAAGAAGCTGCCGATACAAAAGGTAAACGTTACAAAAAATATGATGGTGCCTGATAAAAGACTGGCATCAACTTTGTAACAGCTGACATTGAACATAAAAACAATAAACATCTCTCTTGTCTTTAAATAATTTAAACAATAATAACAATTTAACAATATTTGTTCCTCCCTGTAACCCCTGCCTCTCACCTAAAATAAGCTGGGATAGGCTCCAGCAGACCCCCGTGACCCCGCAAGGGATAAAGCGGGTAAGATAATGAATGAATGAATGAATGTTCCTCCCTGAGTTGAACACCCTTTCAGAAAGGGGACTTGTAACAGATCCTGTAGTTCTGAGGCAACAAATTATTCCTCTGGCTGCTTTTTGCTGTAATAGCTGACATTGAACATAAAAACAATAAACATCTCTCTTGTCTTTAAATAATTTTAACAATTTTAACAATATTTATGTGCAATATGTGTCAGGTGATGAGAAAGGTAGATGTTTCTCCAAATGTAATCCACAATCATTAACAAAATATAACAAACATGACAACATGACAGTTGACCATGACAGGACTACAACAACCTAGAACATAGGCCTAGTCCTTTTTTTATGCAACCATCTTTTATGCAACCAAAAAAAAAAAAAAAAAAAAAATTTAAATCGTCGTCATTTGGAAATGAGATCGCGTTCAAGCATGAATCGAGATCGCGATTTTTTTTAAGGATTAATCGTGCAGCCCTACTACACACTATATCAGGACTCATATTTCCCCAAAAAATGCACATCACATGCGTCATTTTAAGATTTATTCAGTAAATTTTAACTTTTTTTTTTTCTGCTGCCGTTTCTGTCCAGGAGTTGCTCTCCGTCACACATCTATAAAAAAAAAAAAACAGATTAAGTCTGTTTAAAGAAAAAAGTTAACTTATTTCAATAATTCAACTAGAATATGGTGTAAAAGTTAAATTATTTCAATAATTCAACTAGAATATGGTGTAAAAGTTAATTTATTTCAATAATTCAACTTAAAAGGTGAAACTAATATATTACCTAGTCTTATTACAGGCAAAGCAAGATATGTTGAACCTTTATTTGTTATAATTTTGATGATGGAATTGTTTATTGATTGATTTATTGACTTACGTCATGTGAAGTCACATCCGCAGCCCAGCGCGAGAAATTTGGGCCCGAATTGCAGCACATTTTGCAGCACACAGCCTGTTCAAGGCAAAGGAGAGATACACTAGAGGGCTCATTCTTTTGGGTTTGGAACGCTTAATCTGACATTATTACTAGAAAACTTAAAACGTATACGAATTTTTTTCATAAATTCTGCCTCAATCCGGCCTCAAGCTCCTTTAACGCGGGCGCAGTTTTCTTTTCGTCTTTTCAACTGAGCACGCAAACACAAACTGAGGGTGCAATGCTTGCTTATGCACCCACGAGAACCAGGCCTGGCATAATATATGTCCGTATTGGTTCAATACGGAACTTTTAATTCCCAATTCCCAAGCCCTACCTGGAGGTGAAGCCCGAGTCCTCCCGGCTGTCTGGCACACACATAGAAAGATCTGGGCACAGACACAGCAGGTCCTGTTGTCCCGACACAAAGATTTTGCTGGCCTTAATGTTTACTGTGTTTTATTTTGTTCATTATTGTTAAATTTAGTGTTGATGTGTGTGTGACAGACAGTGTGTATTGGGCGTTAATGAAAATACGGGACAAATCGCGTCCCGTATTAGTTCAATACGGGACGCAACATTTTTTTCTCAAATAAAGGACAATTCCGTATTTTACGGGACGGGTGGCAAGGGGTGGCAACCCTACTGACGCAATCCATCTCTCTGATTGGTCTTGGTGTCTCGACGTCATCCCCTGTTGCATTCACTGCAACTTCTTTAGTGACTCGTGTACAGTTATGATTTTTTTTCTTCTGAAGTTGAATTATCCGGGGCTAAAGAAAAACCGTCCGGGGCTAAAGCCCCGGATGCCCAGGCCAGGCGACGCCACTGGCCTACTGTATGTAACATCACAATCAGTCCGAAGCTGTTTAACTTGCTTCACAGGGTATACATTTTTACCAACTGAAATAAAATATTTTATCACTTTTTTGTGTTATGTAGATGCATCACTCCATTTTTCCATCGAGTGAGGGCTATAAAGTGGAGCGCTGCACAGTTTGTTGCAAGCTTTTTAGTGTATATTAGTGCGTGTGTGAATGAATAAATGAGACGTAAAAAACATACATTTCTTTGTATAAAGGCGCTTTATGAAAACAAGTAAATTAGTTTACAGCGCAGTCTTGCCACATCCAATATGGCGGCGACGTTGACGTATCGCCGCAGCGCTCGATGGGGCGTCTACGTTTTTATGTCTATGGGTGAAACCAGAGCAATGGATAAAACATTTGGCCGACGTCGCTGTTCTGTCCTGTAAACCGTCAAACTGCTGGATATTCTTATGAATAAAGGGCCGTATAAAGGTTTGAAGATAACTAATATTTCATTCGATACCATTTTATGTAATTACAAAACTTTTTATCGTTACACTGTATCAAAATAAATGACCTTTTACAACGCTGTAACTTACTTCTTAAATAATGAGATTTGTGTTAATGATATAAAGAAAAACTAAATTAATTGGTAATGCATTTGTATTGCAAAGCAAAGTAATTAAGGGGCTTGTATGTAGGCCAGGGCTCTCAGACTCAGTCCTACATGTCTTAAATGCTGCCCTGCTGCAGCACATGGTGATACAAGGAGCTGTGTTGATGCAGGAAACATGTCAAACATGCAGGACTGACACCCTGATGTAGGTGTGTGTTTTACCGAGCAGGACCTGGAACTTGACCAGGACCAGGACCAAGGCCTGTTCCTGGACCAAGACCTGGTCAGACCTGCCCTTATTTATGCGGATTTTAGTTAATTTTTTCTTGTTGTTTATGCTTCTAGCTCCTTGTTTTTATTTGCTTCTAGTGTTAATATTATTATTAAATGCATGCCTTGTCACAAGTTTTTAATTGCTCAATACAACCTTGTGTTACTGCTGCAGATGACAGTAAAATTCTTGAACATGTTTGTAAACTGCATCCAGAATAACTACCCTCTTCTTAAATCGTGTCTTCATTGTCACAGCTGAGAAAAAAACCTCCAACCTCCGCCGGCAGGCTGCAGGAGAGCGGTCAGACAGCGACATCAAGTGGCAGGCAAGTGACATTACATCAACATCAAAAAACAAAAACGACTTCCTTTTTATTTCAGTTTAAAACAAAAGATTATCAAAGCAGAAAAACATTTCTTCAGCAATGCTATCACTCACATGCACTTAATTTAAATACAGAGGCTCTAAGCAGAACTAAAGAACCCCAGAGCGTCTTCATGTCCGATCCAGATCTGTTCTGCAGTGCAACAAACAGCCAGGTTTGTGATCCAAGCAGGACACGAGTATCTCCAGGCCCGGAGGAATCCAGATTAGCCTTCTGGTTTATGTTACTGGAGAACTATATACTGGAGTTCTCAGTCCCTGAGCAGGTTTTATTCATGGTTTACTGATACCCGCCGTCTCGGGTTACTGTGGGGGAGGGACGCCATATCAGCCCGTCTTTGTCTCTGCAGCCACCCAATCACGACTGAGAGCCTGCTCTCTCTCCCGTCAGCCCACTGCATGTTTTAAAGAAAAAGCTGAGGCTAAATGTGACGGATCAGAACCAGATCTTGTCACATTGGGAAATGGATGAGTTGTTAAATGTATATATCTGTGCAGTGAAGTTGTAATACTTGTTTTTGAGTTGTTTTTCTCCCATTAGAGCCCATTTCTGCCCTCCGGTAGGGCAACCATGTGACTCCACGGTGGGATACCCGGTGTAGCTAAATACGGTTCACAGACACCTCTCTGTTGTGTTACTTCGGTAGCACATATACTAAAATTGGAACGATACAGAGAAGATTAGCATGGCCCCTGCGCAAGGATGACACGCAAATTCGTGAAGCGTTCCTCATTTTTCCTTTTGATGCGTCCACCAACTCAAATATAGTTTTATATTAGAGTTGGTGGACCGTCTGAGACTGTCTGACCTGAGTTTAATCGCAGATTTTAGCTAGAATGTTCCCTCAGTTACAAGAATCCACAATCTTTCTCCAAAGAAAAGAAAATCTTCATCCCAGAGCCTTTTTCAGAGTAAAAAGTTTTGTATTTAACATCAAACATAAAACCTTTAGGCTTCAGCGAAAGCTCTGGTTACACACAGACTTACAGGAAGCATAGGAGGATGCGCTAGTTTCAGATTTTGTCATTTGCCAAGAAGTAGTAAGCAGTCCCTCAACTCTAACTGTAGAATATCTGATTATATGTGTTTAACCGTTTAACCGTGACACCACCCACGAGTCTTCATGTCAAACCATTCAAAAGTTATAGCAGAAAATAGGGACAACCAATCAGAAGAAGGGGCGGGGCTAATTTTCACCAATTATGGTCAAGGACTCAATACTGAGTCCGATGACACCACCCACGAGTCTTTATGTAAAACCATTCAAAAGTTATAGCAGAAAATAGGGACAACCAATCAGAACAAGGGGCGGGGCTAATTTTCACCAATTATGGTCAAGGACTCAATGCCGAGTCCGATGACACCACCCACGACTCTCTATGTCAAACCAATCAAAAGAAGGGGCGGGGCTAATTCAGGCCAATGAAGGTCAAGGACTCAAAACCGAGTCCGATGAAACCACCAACGGCTCTCTATGTCAAACCATTCAAAAGTTATAGCAGAAAATAGGGAAACCAATCAGAAGAAGGGGCGGGGCTAATTTTCACCAATTATGGTCAAGGACTCAATACCGAGTCCGATGACACCACCCACGAGTCTTTATGTCAAACCATTCAAAAGTTATGGCAGAGAAAAATTTTCTAGAGGGCGCTGTTGAGCCATTAGGCCACGCCCATTAATGCAAACCATGAAATATCAAATTTATCGCCAAGCCTGGCTTGCATGCAAAATTTGGTGACTTTTGGGGAACTATCAAATATGGACCAATCAGATGAAGGGGAGGCGCACTTTTTGGCATCTAGCGTCGCCCCAGGGTAACGCTTTTGAAAGAGAAAAGTAATGCGTGTCGTCGCAGGATGGAGACGCATATTTTGATGTATAACACACCTGGGTGCACTTTACGGTTCGGGCCTTATTAACTGCCGAAGGATTGGTATAAATTGCGCCAAAATTACGCGATTAATTCATAATGTTCAAAATGGCCGACATCCTGTTCGATTTCGGCCATGGCGCCAAGAGACTTATCTTTAAGTTGCGACATGATACAGGTGTGTACCGATTTTCGTGCATGTACGTCAAACCGTATTGTGGGGCTTGAGGCACAAAGTTTTTTCTGTCTGAACCAATCAGATTAAGGGTGGGCGCGCTTTTTGGCATCTAGCGTCGCCACAGTAGGCCGTCAGGTCACCCACCTTTTCGTTTCATCTCGCGCCCACGTCTGGGGTCTACATTCTTTTCACTTAAAAAAAAAAGAACTATTTATGTTAAAGGAGCATGAGGCAGGATTTATGAAAAAAATTCGTATACGTTTTAAGTTTTCTAGTAATAATGTCAGATGAAGCGTTCCAAACCAAAACGAATGAGCCCTCTAGTGTATCTCTCCGTTGCCTTGAACAGGCTGTGTGCTGCAAAATGTGCTGCGATGCGGGGGCCGAATTTCCCGCGCTGTCCTGCGGATGTGACGTCAAATGACGCTGCATGCGCATTCTCCCCGTTCTCCCGTGCCGGCTTCGCTGTTGGCTGCAGTACCCCCAACGGCCGTCGTGGCAAAGGGTTGGCGCTAATGAGTCTCATTTCTTAAAAGGAGCCTCATGCTCCTTTAAGCATAGGATAAAAAGTTGAACTTGGATTTCTAGGAAGTATTTTCACAATCGTTATTTTAATAGCGGGACTCTTTCCAGCGGCGCCTGTGTCGAGGAGCGCTGCGGCTGCGTCACGTGATCACGCTGGAACAATAACAGCGGCCCCTGATGTAAACAAACCTGACGTAAACCAATGTGGATGCCACCTTGTCTTCCCAAATATGTAGAAAAATACAATATAATGAGCCGAAAAGTGCACAAAAACGACTAAAAACAGTGTTATATGATGCCACAACGAAGATGAATTATAAACTAAAGTAAAATAATAAAAAGTGCCCATAATGTGATTTCGTTTTTATCATTGTGTATCTATCTTTCTCCTTAGACATCTCTATGCAACACTATCCCATTAATGTCACGACCATGATAAGTAATATACCTAACCTCAAGTTAATATAAAACCATTATGTATAACACATGTAAAGTATATTTATTTGGGGCTATTTCAGCATATCTTGATTGAAATTAAATTAATAACAATCATGGCCCTGTCAGTGAAATGGATTTAAAGAATAAAAATAAAAATAATTCCTACAGATACAGTAGGGCCTTCGCACTGTCAGTGCTCGGGGCCCTAAATAAGTGACAGATGTGATGTTGAGGCCAGACAAAAACATTGTACGGTGTTGCAGAAAATCTACATAATTGAGAAGCAAACAGCATTCTTAATATCGTGTTGTTTGTGGCTGCTTCCGATTTTATTTGTTCACAACGGTATTTTTCTTGTTCATTTCCTCCTCAGGAGGAGGTCCAGGGTCCTGAGGGCCAGCCAGGATTTCAGCATGTCCTGAAACTGGCCGGGGCCCTGGTGGAAGCCAGGAGTCTCCAGGGGCTCGGAGAGAGACGGGTACACAGACTCATCGTGCTCTGGCAACGCCTGCCAGAGCGCGATGAGCAGAGAGTCGTCTACCCATCCAGACACCAGGACAGACGGTCCAAGGGTTCAAGGCAGCAAAGGGGAAGAACACTTCCTGTCCTGGGAAGGAAAGTCTCCAGCGGTGAGTTTCACTTCAAACAGATCTGGTCCTCCTTTTGCCGTCTGCCGTATTTTAACAGCGTCTCACCTCCACTGTCTTCCAGCTGCTACTCCGACTCAACTCCTGGTGGAGGCCGTTTGCAGGTTTTTACCCCGACTGGACTCCGAGACGGTAGTTTTTACTGTGAACTGGACTCTGAGACTGTGGGTTTTCCCGTTTTTAACGCTGAATTGAAGTCCCTGACCGCGTCTCCCCGATGGCCGGTGCTGTGGGTGAGCTGACCCGGGCTCCGGTACCGTTCGGCTGGCAGGCCGGCCCCCAGCTGTTCCTGTGGCTTCAGGAGCCGCACACCGAGGACAGGCTGGGCGTCCTGGATTCACTCTGCGATGTCCTGCGTGATCCTCCTTCACAGTCCGTCAACAGACCACTCACATTGGGGGCGTCTTACTGCCAAGTCTGTGGCGGACTGGAAGGAGGAGATAAAAGGACGAAAACAATAAGGTTTTGTATGTAAATGTATATAGTTTTTTTTTTATATAGTTTGTTTTTATTTTGTATAGACATGTATATTTTTTTTTTTTCATGTGTGTATTGTTTTTCTTTTTGTATGAATAAATGTGGCTTGTTTCTCTTTCAACTTTGAAGCTTTTTATCGTTCCTTGTTAAATTATACATATATACATATATACTTTGATTATCCACTTGAAATGATTGTTAATTATATGACTGGAACAGAAAAGATCCCATTGGAAAAAAACCTCAGGGAATACCTTTTAATTATAAATAAATAACAAGAAGAACTGGAGTAAGTAGCCAAAACAAGAAGGCAACAAGACCAAATGACCAGGATGACTGAGTGGAAGCAGGATCTGGTTTATTTATAAATATAATTTATTTTTGCAGCTTTACTATCCAGAGAGGACAGATTCTTGGCAGGTACGTTGTCTAGTTCTCCGGGTCCACGTATCTGAAAAGAGAAAACACATTTAACATGCTTTATGGTTTTATCTAGAACGTTCCCCCTCCTCTCCGTTTGTTGCAGTGCATTTATTCGTCCAGCAGATCTTCTGCAACACAGTACAATGTTTTTGTCTGTTAAAGTCAGCTGTGAGTGGTTACCTCAGAATCTGAGGATGCTGTGGAGCAGGAGACCGGTTTCCAGAGGTTTCCAGAGGTTTCCAGAGGTTTCCAGAGGTTTCCAGAGGTTCTGGGAGAGTCAGGGGCGGCTGGACCCGATGGCTCAGACCTGGGTGCCTTTTAAATCACATAAGAATGAAGGAGAGAGAGAATGATGACTGCAATAAAATACAACTTACAATCATTCTTGCTGCCATTATACAGTTTAGACTGGAAACGAGCAGACGACAGTGATGTCACAGTCAGATATTGATCAGTGATCAGTATAGTGATCAGACAGTAATTTTTATTTATTTATTTATTTGCACAGTGATAACAGTAATTTTTTTATCATACAAGGACAAATAATTTGTGCAGGAGAGGAAAAGAAGCCCGAAGGGCTTATAAAAAATCCTCCCCTCAATACAAAATCACCAAAACAAATCAGTCAATAGCAAAAGAATAGAAAGGAAAAAAAGAAAAGGTAAAGAAACAAAGAAAAATACAATAAGTACACAAACAAAAATATCCATGAAATGGCAATTTCATTTCAGTAAGAATAGCCTGTTAATTTTGTCTAAATAAAAGATACCCCACCAAGCTGCTCCTAAACATTTTTAAGGATGACGCTAACTTAAGAGATCTATCTAAACATGTTCCAGAGTTGAGGGCCATGGAATTTGATAAAGGATTGGTGACTGTGGGTACGACAAAGAGGTAAATGAAAGTTCTTCCCACCTCTAACTGAATAAGAATGAATATCTGATGATAACAGAAAAAAATTATGAAAAGTGCCTGGAATGTCTTGTTTGAAATGAATGAACTTAAACATAAACAGGCATGTTTGAAACTTGTTAATAGAAAAAATTTGTTCTGTTTAATCTCCAGTTTGTTTTGCTCCTGTGAAGCACAGCATTATTATTTTACGTTGTTTTCACTGCTTGTTAGTCTGATGCTGCCATGGCAACCAACGGTCGCCAGTAGATGGCAGCATTGGACCGTTGGTTGGACCGTTATTCAGAAAGACGCTCTTGGCAACGGTAACGCAATCCAGGGAGAGAGCGTTTAACACCTCACAGAGCCTCAAGATTGCCTTTAAAGCATCGTTGGTATGTTTTTAATTGCATTTGTGGATGATTTTGATGCTGAGAAATATTCGGGTTATTATTATATGGTTATAAATATTACATAATTCACATTTCTCTGTTAAGGTAAATAATAACCTGACGTCACTCTGACGTTCCTCTGACGGACTGTATATAATTTAAGTCTACCTTATTGTATATTTGTTCTAAATAGATTGTATTCTATTCTGTTTACCTAGTTTTACCCAACTTCATCGTATCAATCATAAAAGTTCAAAGGAATCAGAACTTGTCTCCGTGGTTTTGCTTTGAAGAGGAGTTATCTGACTGTTGACCCTGGCAAGGCGTTGGGGGAGAACAGTTCAAAATTGATAATTTAAATTTGCTAAATAAGGGTGCAGAAGGTGCTTGATGAGAAGAATATGAAACCATTCTCAAGATAATACAAACATATTGTTCTCTGTTGCAAAGTGGCAGGATGAGCAGGTTACAATCATGTGGCGTAATTAAACTAATCTGACGTCACATACAGTTGTTACCGGCCAGCCCTGTCCCGTTAAGGCGGGGTGTGTGTGTGTGTGTGTGTGTGTGTGTGTGTGTGTGTGTGTGTGTGTGTGTGTGTGTGTGTGTGTGTGCTCGGGGAAATGTCGCCATCTGCTGGACGAAAAAATGCACCACAACAACAAACGGATGGATAAAACGATAATACTGTAAAGCATATTGGTTTGTCATCACATTCAATACCTTTGGGTGTGATTGATGGACTGTCCAGTTTTATCACAGATACATTTTTCCCCTGTTTCCTCGAAAAATACAGTTGACGATGGGCCAACACAAAACAAATCTTCTCTGGCTCATCTACACAAAAAACATGCACATTTCATCCACTTCATCAAATCTAGAAATGAACTTGTTACAAAGGTAAATACAATGCAAAATTTAAAAATTAACCTCTCTAATTTTATTTGAAATACAAAATTGAGAGGGACACAGTCATGTCTTGCACCAGTTTATACCGACCAACTGTGAATCCCAAAAACACTTCCCTCTGGGCAAAATCTTATGTCCCTGTAATGATTTCCTTATATGTTTGTTTTTTACATTTTCTGTCTTTTATGCCAATCCCTTCGACCTTTTAAAGAAGGTGTCTGAACAACAACATTAAAATAACTTAAGTGACTTCTCATTAATCTAATCATACCAATGGGAATAGCCTTTACAATGTAAGCAAACTCTCTGTATTTGACTAGAAAGGTTTTAGTTTTTAAGAAGTCTTCATAACTATAAAGATTTCCATTATCGTCAAAGAAGGCCAGCGCAAAGATTATGTCCCTCTCAAACCAGCTCTCTTTATATACACTTCTGTTGTTTATAGTGATATGCCCATTGTTCCAGAGTATTTCTATGTGTGTGGAAAAAAGTTGTGGACATAACATATTGGAGAGTAAAGCCTGTTAACACTTTGAAAATTTTTGTGGTAAACTTTAGTGGTTAAACTGCACCTTTTAAAGCTTAAATCAAAGGTTTGGGTTTATTCTTCCCATAGATGGACATGAATGCACACCATTTTTTATTGCAAGTGTGTGGTTAAAAAAATAAAATAATTCAGTATATAGGACTGTCCCAGAAAATTAGAATATTGTGATGAAGTTCTTTATTTTCTGTAATGCAATTAAAAAAACAAAAATGTCATACATTCTGGATTCATTACAAATCAACTGAAATATTGCCAGCCTTTTATTATTTTAATATTGCTGATTATGGCTTACAGTTTAAGATTAAGATTCCCAGAATATTCAAATTTTTTGAGATAGGATATTTGAGTTTTCTAAATGAGGTCTAAATTTTAAATTTAACATTATGGTAAATGTGTAGAATCATAAAAGTATTAACGAAATAAAAACTGAGCTCATGATATTGTTTTGTCTCAGTTTTTCCCATGAATTATCACGATAATCTGATGTACGCGCAGCTCAGATTTTAAGATGCCGAAAGCCTTTTACAGTTTTCAGCAAACTATGTATAACATCGCAATATACCGCAAAATTTGGATACGCCATATTGTATTGTGACTCAAGTATCGTGATGTGTATCCCACATCACACTCATTTCCTCATTCAAATGCAAACCAAATGTTCTTGTTTTTTAAATCAATAAAAACATTTTAAAGGGGAAAAAAAAGCAAACCGTATCTGACTGCACTGACTTCTGAAAACTTCAAGGTTTTTTGTTGAATGCTGCAGACATTAAAGTTTATAAAATGGTGACAGATGGTTGGCTGTTCTGTTTCTGACTTTGTTGCGTTTCTTCTTTTGTCCTTGTTTCTCTGCAGTTTCTTCATGTTTTTCAGAGGAACGTTGTAAAAACTGAACATGTAAAAATATCAAACTTGGACTAACCTCAGAACAGAGCAGATGGAGAGAGTTTAACAACACGGAGCTGGAGATTAACTTTACAAAGAGAGACGAAGAAAGACGGGAAAAAGGACGTGTGAGAGAGACTTTGTAGATGAACGAAATAAACTGACACGTTCAAAGAAACTTCAGCACACACTAACAGCTCTTTATTTGCACAGTGGAGACAGCAAGTTACCAACAGCAACAAATAATACGATTTTAAGAAGGAACAGGGATTCAAACAACATCAAGGCAGAACTTTTAAAAAGTACACAACCACATCGTTCCCTCTGCGTCAAGTTGATGGAGAAGCATAAATCCGGGTTGAAGCTGCAACCCTTGTGGGGAGGGGATTAGGCTCATCAGCCACAGCAGGTGGTGGTTGGACTTCTTCGTCTCTTCTTCTGTGGGTCAGACAGGAGTGGACAGCTGCCCCCGGAGGACAACATGAACTTTATTTATCACAAATCACCAGACTTCTCCTCTGGGTGATTTTTCATGTAACTCAGCAAATCAATTCTGCGGCTAAAGCCTTTGTTTCACGTCTTGCACAAATACGGCTTCTCGCCCGTGTGCGTGGTTATGTGGCGTTTAAGATTTGATGATTGAGTAAAGGTTTTGCCACAGGTGTTGCACGGGTATGGCCTTTCTCCGGTGTGGGTCCTTAAGTGAACCACTAGGGTGGAACGTTCTGTGTGACCTTTTCCACATGTTTTGCAGATGTAGGGCTTCTCGCCCGTGTGCGTGATTATGTGGCTTTTAAGATGTGATAAATTAGTAAAGGCGTTGCCGCAGGTGTTGCACAGGTACGGCCTTTCTCCGGTGTGGGTCCTCGAGTGAACCACCAGGCTGGAACGTTCTGTGTAACTTTTTCCACAAGTTTTGCAGACGTAGGGCTTCTCGCCCGTGTGCGTGTTTATGTGGCGTTTAAGATGTGATGATTTAGTAAAGGTTTTTCCGCAGGTGTTGCACAGGTACGGCCTTTCACCTGTGTGGGTCCTTGAGTGAATCACCAGGCCGGAACGTTGCCTGAAACTTTTTCCACATGTTTTGCAGATGTAGGAGTTCTCGCCCGTGTGTGTGATAATGTGGCTTTTAAGATGTGATAAATTAGTAAAGGCGTTGCCGCAGGTGTTGCACAGGTACGGCCTTTCGCCAGTGTGGATCTTCATGTGATCCATTAAAATACTACTTTTACTGAACTTTTTCCTGCAAATGCTGCAAGAAAATGTTTCCTTCCCCGTCTGGGTGCTGGTCAGCTTTGATTTACAGTTGCTGTCTGACGGGACAGCATTGTCTTCGTGGTCACCGTGTCGTCTCATTGGCTCCAGATCTGCAGTTTTACTGGAGTCAGAGCGTAAACTTTCAGTTCCTTCCTCATCTTCGTTTTGAGCTTCAGGAGAAGTGTGAAACAACAGCTGGCCACAGTTTGTTCCTGGTTCACCATTTTCAAATATCTCATCAGCGAGATTGACCAATGAGACATCCACCTCTACGTCCTCCTGCTTCATCTCCTGAACGCTGGAGTCTTCCTCCAGTTCTGTAGTCTGTGGATTCCCTGGTTCCTCCTGGTCCGGGCTGCAGCTCCTCTCCAGGTTATCGAGGTGCTGGTCACTGAAAACCCCGTCCTCCTCCACCTTACAAACATTTTCTCCTGGGAGGTCTGGAATTACAAAAAGGGAAAAAAGATAGGATTTTAACAAGTCAAAAGTGCTTCCCAGTTTTGATTGTTTGGTTGTATTTGTGAGGTTTAAAGTTTGTCCTGAACCTTCGGTCTTCCCCTTCATCCAACTACAAGTACTGCATATGAACTCCTATATGAACATCCTCCAACGATGCTCATCATCGGGTTGTAATTGTAGTTGTGAAGAGGGGTATATGAGGTATTGGGTGAAATTATGGGAGAATCAATTTTTATAGTCTCTGCAAAACAGAGCTTGAAGCAAAAAAGCGAATGCCTTTTTTAGAAAAGTAAGGTGTTTGAAGTTTAGATGTTAATATTTCAATATTTGTACAGTAAAAGTGTTTGAAATTCAGCATGCTTGTAGTGATTGTAGTTGTGAAGAGGGCTATATGGGGTATTGGGTGAAATTATGGGAGAATTAATTTTTATAGTTTCTGCAAAACAGAGCTTGAAGCAAAAAAGGCGATTGACTTTTGTAGAAAAGTAAAGTGTTTGAAGTTTAGATGTTAATATTTCAATTTTTCCACAGTAAAATTGTTTGAAATTCAGCATGCTTGTAGTAATTGTAGTTGTGAAGAGGGCTTAATGAGGTATTGGGTGAAATTATGGGAGAATTAATGCAAAACAGAACCTTAAATAAAAAAAAATAAGTGTTTCAACCTTTTCTTTCACAGTAAGTGTGTAAATATAACGGTGGAAGTATGGGTGTAATCAGGGTAATGAAAAATATATATGAAAAAAACATCTGCATTATCTCAAACTCAGTACAATATTTTTCCGTTTCTGAGCCGCTTTCATTCATTTGCCGTAAAGACTGGAATAGGAGCACATGAACATTTAGGAGCGGCTGATTTGACCACGTAATGACAGCTGATTGACCGCAGTATCAGCAGCTGGTTGAGCTGGGGAGCGTCCCATTTAGTTCGTTTGCTTCATCACCACGGCTTTTAACTCCAAATAAACTCTAAATAAATGGATCCTGTAGGAGTCATACTCATGTTTTCATTCATTCAACTTTACAGAGTTACGTACCGATTCTGTTTAGTCTGATTTCAGGTTTCCAGGCGAGGTCCAACAGTCTGCGCTGACGGTCCAGCTCTTCTTCATACTCCAAGATGTTTTTTTCAAACTCTGAGAATATTTCTACAGCAGCTGCTGTTAGTCGCTGACCGATAAACTCTCTCAGATGATTAACTTTAGACATTGTTGAAGAGAAAAAAGAAAGTAAACAACAGAACCGTCCTCCTCAAAGGAATCCCTGCTCACGTGTTCCGTTCGCTTCCGGTAGTTCCGGTAGAGCTCACGGTTCTACGATTTATTCCTACTCGCAGTTATTTTAAGTATTTAATTTACCAACGAAAATAATTAGAACAAAATGCATACAACAATTTTTCAATCACTGGTTTACTACTAATTCTGTCATTTAGCAGACGCTTTTATCCAAAGCGACTTACATCTGAGAAAAGAACACAAGCAAGAAGGTTTAGACAAGAGTTTTATTTTTTCCGATGACGCAATTTATACGATAAGCCTCTGGTTATTAATATCAATAAATAAAAGAAAAATATTTTTAAATTCATGTGTACTTTATTTGTCATAAAATATTTATGTTGTTAAGAAACTTTTATTGCAATGGGCTTCAAAATAATATATATGGTAAGTCTTTGAGACATTAAAACATTTAAATATCCAACTTAGTTTAGTTCAGCTCTTCCAGAAAGTGGATTTATTATTGACGTGCACATGCAGGACTCATGAGTCACCGTTTGGCATTAAAAGAATAAAGTGATTTAAGTCAGAGGGAAGGTAAACTTCAGACGTTACGAACAGAGGGAACACGGGGAATGAAATGAGGATCCATTAACATGATTTGGATGTAAAATATATAGATATACAAGACACATTTAAAGCTGCAGTTTCCAAGATTTGAGCACTAGAGGACATAAAGATCCCAAACTAACCACAAACTTTTTTATCCCAAACCCTATTGATAAACTGCATACAGACATTCATTTTGTATGTAAAATAAAATCTTTCTCAGTGTAGATATTTACAATTGGATAAAACAAATATAAAAACATAAGAAAACGTATAAATTAAAATAAGGCAAAATATCTCCTTATTCTGGAGTTACTGAAAGTAAGTTATTGAAGTACAGCAGTGTTGAATGCTGCAGACATTAAAGTTTATAAAATGGTGAGAGATGGTTGGCTGTTCTGTTTCTGACTTGTTGATGGTTGCATTTCTTCGTTTGTCTTCGTTTCTCTGAAGTTTCATGTTTTTCAGAGGAACGTTGTAAAAACTGAACATGTAAAAATATCAAACTTGGACTAACCTCTGAACGGAGCAGATGGAGTTTTATAACATGGAGCTGGAGATTAACTTTACAAAGAGAATGTGAGTGAAGAAGAAACAGACGGGAAAAGGGACGTGTGAGAGATAGGGCTGCAACTAACGACTATTTTAATAGTCGCCTAGTCACCGACTATTGAAACGATTAGTCGACTAATCGGATAATTAGTAATTTTTTTTTTAATTTAGTATGAGGTTGCATTAATTATGTGGCAAATGATAATAAACAAAAGAAAGATGGCACTAGAGCCCTGCTATAGCGGGACTGTTTTCTTCATCCTGCTCCCGCTGCATTGACCATTACCGCCTGCAACATGTGTGTTACACTCCCGCGCCTCCCGCAGAACTCATGAATTCATGCCCGCACGGCGCACAATAATAGAGATGCATTGTTTTAGTGTCTTCTCCCGTCCCGCAAGAGAAATGTCCAGACAAATCCATCTGATTTAATGTTAACATGATCATTGTGGTGTTTGATGGATAATTGACAGTTCATAGGCACCTGACTGAAAGTTAGATGCAAATCCATCATTGTCATCAGCGCACAGGCTTTTTTTCGCCTTTCGCGCTGCATCAATTATGTGATTGAGGTTTTATCCACGAGAGTAGGCTGTGAGTGGCTCAAATAATACTATTATACTATACTAAAATAAACAAAGTTTAGAATGAAACAAATTAATTTAACAAATAATCGCTTGGCCATTACATTGCTGTGGAGGGAGAGAATGTTGCTGACCGACTGCGGTCCCAATCCCGTGCGTCTCTCTTCCAAGATGCTCCACAGACACTAAACGAAGTTTCTCCAAATATCTGACTTAATTTAATACTTTGTCAGGCATAACGTTAAAGCTCTCTTTTAAAGCCAAAATACGCTTAATATCTTACCAAGGCGAGTCTGTTTCGTTCAGCACTCCGACGTGCTTTCTCTTCAAATGCATTACCGACGTGCTCCCGTGAAAAGCAACGTCGGCTTTGCAAACCTTGCAAGTCATCTTTTTATTCGCCGTATCGAGGCTAAAATGATCCCAAACTTTTTATTTTATTTTTTATCGAAGTTTTATTACCCACAGCTGCGCTCAGACGCTGTCGTGGATGCGCGACTCGACAGAGATTGTATTGAAGTGATACGCCTCACTCCATTGGAAAAACACGTCTGGCGACAATTGTCGACAATGGAATTCATTGTTGACAATTTTGATTATCGATTTTTGTCGACAACGTCGACGAATCGTTGCAGCCCTAGTGAGAGAGACTTTGTAGATGAACGAAATAAACAGACATGTTCAAAGAAACTTCAGCACATACTAACAGCTCTTTATTTGCACCGTGGAGACGGCAGGTTACCAACAGCAACAAATAATATGATTTTAAGAAGGAGCAGGGATTCAAACAAACTCAATGCAGAACTATAATAAAATTACACAATCACATCGTTCCCTCTGCGTCAAGTTGATGAAGCATAAATCCGGGTTAAACCTGCAACCCTTGTGGGGAGGGGATTAGGCTCGTGTGGGTCCTTGAGTGAATCACCAGGCCGCAACGTTGCCTGAAACCTTTTCCGCATGTTTTGCAGATGTAGGGCTTCTCGCCCGTTTGCATGATTATGTGGGTTTTAAGATGTGATAAATGAGTAAAGACGTTGCCGCAGGTGTTGCACAGGTACGGCCTTTCACCCGTGTGGGTCTCTGAGTGAATCAGCAGGCTGGAATGTTGCATGTAACTTTTTCCACATGTTATGCAGACATAGGGCTTCTCGCCCGTGTGGATCCTTTTATGTTTCTTGAGCGTTGATGATTTTCTAAACCATTTTCCACAGGTGTTGCACAGGTACGGCCTTTTGCCAGAGTGGATCTTCATGTGATCCATTAAAATGCTACTTTTACTGAACTCTTTCCTGCAAGTGCTGCAAGAAAATACCATCTTCCCCGTGTGTGTGCTGGTCAGGTTTGATTTACAGTTGCTGTCTGACGGGACAGCAGTGTCTTCGAGGTCACTGTGTCGTCTCATTGGCTCCAGATCTGCAGTTTTACTGGAGTCTGAGCGTAAACTTTCAGTTCCTTCCTCATCTTTGTTTTGAGCTTCAGGAGAAGTATGCAACAGCAGCTGGCCAAAGTTAGGTCCTGGTTCACCATTTTCAACGTTCACATCAGCGAGATTGACCAATGAGACATCCACCTCTACGTCCTCCTGCTTCATCTCCTGACCGCTGGCGTCTTCCTCCAGTTTTATAGTCTGTGGATTCCCTGGTTCCTCCTGGTCCGGGCTGCAGCTCCTCTCCAGGTTATCGAGGTGCTGGTCACTGAAAACCCCGTCCTCCTCCACCTTACAAACATTTTCTTGTGGGAGGTCTGGAATTACAAAAAGGGACACAAAGATAGGATTTTAACAAGTCAAAAGTGCAGTGCTGATTGTTTGGTTGTATTTGTGAGGTTTAAAGTTTGTCCTGAACCTTCGGTCTTCCCCTTCATCCAACTACAAGTTCTGCATATGAACTCCTATATGAACATCCTCCAATGATGCTCATCATCGGGTTTTTTGCCAGTGTCATCTCATATCTTACACAGAGCCACTGTTATCTGCATCGTTTCTACAAAATAAATGATTAAGTGTAAGGCATGAAATAACAATATGGTCCAGAGTCTGAACCGACCATGAAAGGCAGCAACGAGTAAACAGAACAAGTTAGTTAGGGATGTTTCTAATCCACATCAGCAGCTGGTTGAGCTGGGGAGCGTCCCATTTAGTTAGTTTGCTTCATCACCACGGCTTTTAACTCTAAATAAAGGGATCCTGTAGGAGTCATACTCATGTGTTCATTCATTCAACTTTACAGGGTTACGTAAACTGTGTGAACTTGCTAACCTGCAAAACTCGAGTAGGAAGCTGCTTAGAGAGAAGTGTCCTCCTGTGTTTTCTACTCTTAACGTTAATTAAACTGTGAGAAATGTAGTGAACTCTGCTGAAACTATGGAACCTTGCTTTTCTTCTTGTAAACAGCCTGGTTTAGAAGGAAAGAAGGCTATAGCATGTTGTGACTTTACACTTTTGAAACCAAATACCTAGTAATGCATTTATTTATTAAAATATGAAAATGTATTTATTTATTTTCTACATTATTTATTTAAAAATATTTTTATTTGCAGCCTATGCAGACATTGTTTCAGATAAACATGCATTAATCACAATCGAGGTTAAAAAGTTCAATTGATCTTGATTTAGATTTTTTCCATAATTGCTCAACCCACTGATGCCTTTTAAAAATGAAAATAAGGGAGAAGAAGGTGAAAGAGACAACCAATTAAAGCAATGTATTACTCTTGTGGTAAAGGACAAAAATAGATTTAAAAAAATCAAACCGAGGTTTACCCCCTTCTCCCCAATTTTCATTTGTATTTTATTTATGTGGTCTTAAAGCAGCCCAAATCAGCTTTCATTTTTTGTTGAGTTTGGCTGTGCTTGTGGACAAAAGCAGTAATGTTTAACCTGAAGGAAGGTTCCATTTTTATTTATTTTTGTTTTTTTCAGTTATTTTTTATTTATTTATTTAGACAATGTTGAGTGGTCTTAAGACAAATGTTTACTTTTTGCATTCTGGATAGTTAAGAAATTATTAATAAGTACACTTAATACATTTATTGTGTAAGTTAATATAATTTAAATTATGTTCAAATATTGCATTTTAAATTGCTAATAAAATTCTGGAATATTCTGGAAGTTTTCAAAATGTTTCTTTAGTAGTTTTTGAAAACAAAGGTTTGAATCGAACAGTGTATCAGGTGAACCAATACACATGAAAGTTAGTATAAGGGTCAATGACGTGACGCCTATATTTTCCGAAAAACAGATTTTTTTTTTCAATTAAAAAAAAAAAAGGTTTAAATTGATATAAAAATACCATATATATGACCTACCTGTCCCACATGTGGACACACTTGAATTTTACAAAAAATACTAGTTATTTGGGATTTTGTTGTTGTTTTAAGCGTCAAAATGTCATGTGGTGCGACCGTCCGACCATGACTCTTGTTTTGAAAACTTTTTTTGAAATCACTCTAAATGTATTAAAATCAATCTTCTGCTCTATCTGGCACAATTTCCAAAATGTCTTGTAGTGTATAAGATTAATATACATTTATATTTATATTTCCATCATAATATACAAACAAAGTTTGACTGATGTCCATTTTATGAAATATCATGTGGCACGAACATTAAAACAACCATTTTTGTATAATACTGAAAACTTATAAAAAAAAAAAAGATGTCAAGATGTTAAGGAAATTAATTTATTTTGACATGAATCATTGTTGCACCACATGACTTTTTTTTAAGGCTAGTGCCAATTCATCTTGACAAAAATCACTTAATTTAAAAGTTTTATATGAATTTATGTGTACACAACATTCTTAATGTTTGAACTACTGCAATAGATATTCTTTTTTTTATTATTTTAAAATTGACCTGTTGAAAATCCTTATTCGTCATTGACTCATAAGTCAATACAGATTTATTTTGCATTGATCATTTAGCCTATCAATTAATTAGGTTCATGTTCGTGACCCCCGTTCACCCAATCTGTTTGGTCTTATTAATGTCCCGTCCCCAGCAAAAAGTGTACATGCAGGTTATGCTGTTATATCGTCCCTACCAATGTTGAGACCAAACCTACGCCCTTGTTACTTTACAGAGTTACGTACCGATTCTGTGTAGTCTTATTTCAGGTTTCCAGGCGAGGTCCACCAGTCTGCGCTGACGGTCCAGCTCTTCTTCATACTCCAAGATGGTTTTTTCAAACACTGAGAATATTTCTACAGCAGCTGCTGTTAGTCGCTGACCGATAAACTCTCTCAGATGATTAACTTTAGACATTGTTGAAGAGAAAAAAGGAAGTAAACAACAGAACCGCCCTCCTACAAGGAATCTCTGCTCACGTGTTCCGTGTTCGCTCAAAACTTCCGCTCTTCAGCCGGTGTTACAATCTGGAGTTCCGGTAGAGCTCACGGTTCTACGGATAGTTCCTACTCAATGTTAATTTAACAACGAAAATAATTAAAACAAAATGAATACAACATTTTTTTCATCACTGGTTTACTACTACTTCTGTCATTTAGCAGACGCTTTTATCCAAAGTGACTTACACCCGAGAAAACAACACAAGCAAGAAGGTTTAGACGGATAAAAATCTGACACGATGAGGGCTGACGCAATTTATATGATAATGTGGGAGTGCGGTTGATGTAGGCAGAGAAACGACGGAGATTAATTCCTCTTTGGAGAGCACTCCATTTAATTCAATTAACCAGTGAATAATCAAAAACCACCAAACAGCAAACTCTCGCGCAGGTAAAGACGTGAACACCTCCGAGGTGTGTCTCTACTCTTAAAGTAGCACGTATAATTAAAGGGAAGAATATCCCTTGTAAAAGGAACAACAAGGCATTGTAACATGGGCGAGGTCGCCGTGAATTATAACTCTGAGAATTAACAATTGTCCTGTGTGTGTATATCCACCACAATAAGACACTTTTGACTTTTGGAATTTTGAAAAAGAAAAGTTCTTTAATCTCTGTTTTTTCTATTTCAAAAGGTTCATCAATTGGTCTGGAACAAAGATCTTAGCATAGCTTTGATTGTACTTCATGATCATTTTGATATTATGATGCTTTTTTTCAAATTTGTCACAGCCAAATGTCATTACCATTATCATCATCATTATCAATCTTTTGAACCTGCACCTGATAAACCTGATAAAAGGTATTTGTTTAATTTTATGTTGCACGCAGGTCATTTATGTTATGTTCATTGCTCGAAATAAATATGAATTGATTGATTGATTGATTGATTACCATCACAAAAAACAAAACACTGATTTTAATACAAAATTATTTGACAAGCAAAGTTTTCACAATCATTCCAGTAAGTACAAAACATGCTCTAGAATCATGTTCTAAATATTTGTAAGTACATTTAAAATAAATTTTAACACCATGTTCTCTCTAACTTTTTAATATATTGCCAAAGTATCCAAAGTGACTTACATCTGAGAAAACAACACAAGCAAGAAGGTTTAGACAGAGTTTTATTTTTTCTGACACAATGAGAGCTGACGCAATTTATATGATAAGCCTCTGATTATTAATATCAATAAATAAAAGAAAAATATGTTTTAATTCATGTGTACTTTATTATTTGTCATAAAACATAGAAACTTTTATTGCAAAATAATACGTATGGTAATTCTTTGAGTGTGTTTAAGATCTTAAAAATGTTGACATTGCATTTATTCAAATTCGTATACATTTATCTTACATTCTACTTAAGTTTTAGGCATTCCATAAATTTTTTTAATATCATTAATCTCCACAACTCAAAATATTAATGAGTTCACTAAACCTTTTTCAGTTCAATTCAAGTAACAGTTTTTAAGGTGAAGTGTGAAATGTTCAAAATAAAATAAATTGGGACATGCCTCTTGTTGATGCACTAAAGTCTTTTTTTATTTGTGTTATTATTATAATAATAATAATTATTATTATTATTACCACGATAGATTATTCACTCTTGGGTTTATGCTGAGCTTTATAAACTCACCACTAGGGGGCACTGGTGCTCTTTCTAAATATGGAGAGTGTAATATTCCAGAATTATAAACAATAAAATAATTCATCCATCTAATGACTTAATTACACTTTTCATTATTATTTCTGACTAAATATGAGTTGAGGTAAAAAGATATTTACTTCTAAATGGATGTCTGATATAAAAAAATTGTTGTCAGAGAAGAGCTGTGCAGCCCTGATGAACTAGCTGTCTCCCTGCGTCCTTTTTATCTCCCCCGGGAATTCCCACAACTGTTTCTTATCCTGGCTTATATTCACCCTAAAGCAAACGCATCTGCAGCAACAGAACATATTAAAAACATGTTGGACACATTTGAACTCACATCCCCAGATGCTCCCAAATTCATTATGGGTGATTTTTAATCATTGTTCAGCTGAAAAATCACTGAAAGGATTCCATCAGTACTATGTCAGATGTCCCCCCCGCAGGGGGAAAATACTGGATAAATGTTTTGGTTCAGTCCCAGATGCCTACAGAGCTGTCCACCTCCCCCCGCTCGGCTCTGCTGACCACATTTTTTTTTTCATGATTTAGTTTAGTTTATTGGTCCTTTCAATTCCCACAAACACAAAGTACAAGTGTAATTCGTCAGTGTTTTACAAAAACACATATATATATATATATATATATATATATATATATATATATATATATATACAATTTTAACTAAGCCTAAGCTTATGACGCCTACCCTTTTCACAAAAAAATGTTAGCTTTTATAAACTAGTGCAAAGTCATTAATAAATATCATTCCATACAGTATTTGTATAAGCAATAATACAATAGTACATACACACACCTACATATATATATATATATATACATACATACACACACACTTACACATGCATATATACGTACATACATACACATGTCCATAGGTACCTGCCTATGTGTACTATCCCTTTGTTTTATATTTATTAATCATTTTGTATTTATAGGTGCTTTTGAATTGTAATAACGTGCTACACATTTTCATTTCTGTATTTAAGCTGTTCCACAGATTAACTCCTGTCACTGAGATCATCGTTGTTTAACGTTGGTTCTTGCCTTTGTTTTCCTTAACATAAATGTTTCCCTGAGTTCATATTGGCTAACTCTGCTTTGGAAGAGCTTCTGAATACTGTCAGGAAGTGTTTTATTGTTGATTTTGAAGATAAATTGCGCTGTTTTAAGGTCCACTAAATCTCTGAATTTAAGCACATTTGAATTTATGAATAATCTATTAGTTGGTTCTCGATAACTTGCTTTGTTTATAACTCTAATGGCTCTTTTTTGTAAGATAAAAATCGGGTAAAAAAACATAAATAAAACAAAGGAGATGATCGTGACTTTCTCACAAAAACAGAGACAGTTAGCAGAAGCCGTCACCGCCATCATTCAGGGGAAACCGGTAGAGATTGTGGAGGAGTACAAGTACTTGGGACCTATCTTTGACATCATGCTCAGGTTTTCCAACAACACAGAAGAAATTCTAAAGAAGTGCCATCAGAGACAGTACCTACTCAGAAAGCTAAAGTCCTTTGGAGTCAACAAAGACATTCTCACAACCTTTTTTTAATACTTTTATTGATTGATTGATTTATTCGATGACATTGCAGTACAGAAACCGCCTGTTGGGCACAGTGAAGGTCTGCTCTAAAACCATCGGGCAGCCTGTAAGAACTCTTACTGCTCCGTGTGACCAACAGACAATAAGGACAGCAAGCAGGATCTGGAGCTGTCCAGCTCCTAAACTCAGCATCTTAATCTATTTTTATCATCAATCTATTTTTTTTTTTTAACTCATCTTAACCTTTTTTAGACCCCAGAAAGCTAAGTGCACTTTAAAAAACACATATTTTAAATGTTGAATATCTGTTATGTGCAACTGTGTGTTTGTTTGTATGTCCTTAAGCTGCTGTCATGCCCTTTAAATTGCCCTTAGGGGATAAATAAAGTGATTAAAAAAAAGAAAGGGGTTAAATCCAAAGTTTGTCCTCTTCCTGGAATCTGATCCCGATGATCCTCCTTCTTCCAGCTCTCGAACCTGCAGATCTGCAGCTTCAAGACGGATCTCAACATCAGCTTTATAATAAATCACGTGTCAGACGAGTTGTAAATCTAGTACAACTTGAATGTATATATATGTGATTAAATAATATTGTTAATTTCATATTATGTAAATAATATGAAAAATGTATACAAATATGTTGTAACTTTAGCTTGTATAGTTACAATAACACAGCATGGATCATTTGAATTGCTTTGTTTTGACTCAGTTTGTCCCATGAATTATCAAGATAATCTGATGTACGTGCAGCTCAGATTTTAAAATGCATAAAGCCTTTTACAGTTTTCAGCGAACTATGTATAACATCACAATGTATTGCAAAATTTGGATACCGCAATATCATATTGTATCGAGACTCAAGTACCGTGATGTGTATCCCACACCACTAATTACCTCATTGATTTGCAAACCAAATGTTCTTGTTTTCTAAATCAATAAAAAGATTTTAAAGGGGAAATAAAAGCAAACTGTATATGACTGCACTGACTTCTGAAATCGTCAAGGCTTTTTGTTGAATGCTGCAGACATTAATGTTTATAAAATGGTGACAGTTGGTTGGCGGTTCTGTTTCTGACTTTGTTGCGTTTTTTCTTTTGTCCTCTTTTCTCTGGGCCGGGGACGCTGTGGGCGCTGAAGTGCGTATTAAGTTTCCCCATGACTTCAGCGCCCACACCCTGGGTGGGGTTGGTGAAAGGGCCTTTCTGTGTGGAGTTTGCATGTTCTCCCCGTGTTCCCTTGGGTAGGTAATGTGAGCTACCCTCACAAAAACATGCACACAGTCTGGGCTATACATGCCCCCTCTGGCCAACCGGGGCGCCAGATGGGGTGGGGGAGGATCTGGCCGGAATAACGTGATCCTTCCACGCGCTACGTCCGGCCAGAGAAACCCCACCCTGTCTGGTGAAAAGAAGCGGCCTGTTCACTCCTCAGGATAAGAAGGAGACCTGAGCTCAGTGCAGGGCCCTCCCGGGGTTGGTAGACGGAGAGCAATGCCCAGGACTGTCACTTAGGTAGGAGCACTGGGTGATAAAACGGGGGAAAAGAAATGGGGATAAAAATATATAAAAAAAAAAAAAAAAAAATTAAACTTGGGCTAACCTCTGAACGGAGCAGATGGAGAGAATTTAACAACATGGAGCTGCAGATTAACTTTACAAAGAGAATGTGGGTGAAGAAGAAACAGACGGGAAAAAGGACATGTGAGAGGCTTTGTAGATGAACTAAATAAACTGTCACGTTTAAAGAAACTTTAGCACATACTGACAGCGTTTTATTTGCACCGTGGAGATGGTAAGTTACCAACAGCAACAAATACGATTTTAAGAAGGAGCAGGGAATCAAACAACCTCAATGCAGAACGTTAAAAAAAGTACACAACCACATCGTTCCCTCTGCGTCAAGTTCTTCTGTGGGTCAGACAGGAGTGGACAGCTGCCCCCGGAGGACGACAACATGAGCTTCATTTGTCACGAGTCACCAGACTTCTCCTCTGGGTGCTTTTTCATGTGACTCAACAAATATCTTCTGCGTGTAAAACCTTTATTGCACGTCTTGCACAAATACGGCTTCTCGCCCGTGTGCGTGGTTATGTGGCTTTTAAGAGCTGATGACTTAGTAAAGGTTTTGCCGCAGGTGTTGCACAGGTACGGCCTTTCGCCGGTGTGGATCCTTGAGTGAACCACCAGGGTGGAACGTAGACTGTAACTTTTTCCACATGTTTTGCAGATGTAGGGCTTCTCGCCCGTGTGCGTGTATATATGACGTTTAAGCACTGACGATAAAGTAAAGGTTTTTCCGCAGGTGTTGCACTGGTATGGCCTTTCACCCGTGTGGGTCCTCGAGTGAACCAGCAGGTTGGAAATATGCCCGTAACCTTTTCCACATGTTTTGCAGACGTAGGGCTTCTCGCCCATGTGGATCATTTTATGCTTCGTGAATGTTGATGATTTTCTAAACAATTTTCCGCAGGTGTTGCACAGGTACGGCCTTTCACCAGTGTGGATCTTCATGTGTTCCACTAAAATACTACTTTTACTGAACTCTTTCCTGCAAATGCTGCAAGAAAATGCTTCCTTCCCCGTGTGGGTGCTGGTCAGCTTTGATTTACAGTTGCTGTCTGACGGGACAGCAGCGTCTTCGTGGTCACTGTGTCGTCTCATTGGCTCCAGATCTGCAGTTTTACTGGAGTCTGAGCGTAAACTTTCAGTTCCTTCCTCATCTTTGTTTTCAACTTCGGGAGAAGTGTGAAACAGCAGCTGGTCACAGTTTGGTCCTGGTTCACCATTTTCAACTTTCACATCAGCGAGATTGACCATTGAGACATCCACCTGTACTTCCTCCTGCTTCACCTCCTGAATGCTGGAGTCTTCCTCCAGTTCTGTAGTCTGTGGATTCCCTGGTTCCTCCTGGTCCGGGCTGCAGCTCCTCTCCAGGTTATCGAGGTGCTGATCACTGAAAACCCCGTCCTCCTCCACCTTACAAACATTTTCTTGTGGGAGGTCTGGAATTACAAAAAGGGACACAAAGATAGCAGTCAAAAGTAAAAAGTGCTTCCCAGTGTTGATTGTTTGGTTGTATTTGTGAGGTTTAAAGTTTGTCCTGACCCTTCGGTCTTCCGCTTCATCCAACTACAAGTACTGCATATTAACTCCTATAACCCATACTCCCAAAGTTAGAACCAAAACCTTTGTTGAAGCTTCATTCCACTTTTATGGCCCATGCCTGTGGAACAGCCTGCCGGAGGAACTCAGTGTCTGTCGATGCTTTTAAAGGCCGGCTTAAGACTCACCTTTTTAAATGAGCTTTTAACTGAATATCCTTTTACTTGTTTAGCACTACTTATTTATTTATTTTTCCTTTATGTCATTCTATTGCTATGAATTTCCTCTTAAAGGTTTCATTAATTATTATTTATTTATTTTCTTATTTATTTTTTAATGTTGCTTCTACTGCCTTAGTGCCCATAAGTTGTTTTTAATATTAAAATTCATTTATGTTGTTTTTAGTATGTTTTACACTCCTTTTAGTTCTGTTCATATCTTGTTTATTGTCTCTTAGCTTTCAGCTCCAGTGTTCTCCTCATGGGGGCCCGCCACACCAGGAGCTTGGTCTGCCTGCAAGGGGCCTCCTGGATAGTTGGGGGTCCTGCTGTCCTGGCCTAGATAGTTGGGGGTCCTGCTGTCGCGGCCTGGATAGTTGGGGGTCCTGCTCCAGGGCCTGGATAGTTGGGGGTCCTGCTCCAGGGCTTTATAGTCGTGGTGTGGGCCCCTCTCTGTCTGGGTCGGGAGGGTCTCTGCGGCGACGTCCCCTGTAGTCGTGGGCTTGGACGGCTCTCGGTGTGGATGGCTCCCATAGGATGATGTCTCCTCACTTGGTCTATCAGTGCTCAGCCATACTCCATTTTTATCACAAAGGTGGGGGGGTGCCGGGGGTGTATGCATCTATATAATATGCTGTGTGTGTGTGTGCGTTGTATGGATGAGGGTACGGGGAGTGGGGGGGTCAAGGGGGATTGTTTCTTTTCTTGTGAATGTAAAGCACTTTGTGTTGCACTTTACCTGCATGAAAAGTGCTATATAAATAAAGTTAAGTTATATTAACATCCTCCAACGATGCTCATCATTGTGTTTTTTGCCAGTGTCATCTCATATCTTACAGGGAGCCACTGTGATCTGCATCTTCTGAATCGACCATGAAAGGCAGCACCAAGTAAACAGAACAAGTTAGTTCAGGATGTTTCTGGGTCCGTGTACTTCGCGGCCATCCGTTTTTTCTTTTGAAATGACAAAATAAAAATAGAGAAATAATCCAAAATAATCCCTTTCCCGTTTTTTGTTTTGGAGCTTAACCAGCGAATTTCGGGAGCAGGACCACGCCTCAACCACGCCTCTTCCAGCACCACGCCTCTTCCGGCAAACCTTCAAATACTAACCAAAAACCTCAGTTCCTCTTCGCTCTTGTTCTCTGCACCCCTCCACCCACCCCTTTTCTCTTCTCCTTCTTCCCTCTCTTTCTCTACCTCATAGATTCCTAGGGGGTTTGTCGTTGCCCGGGCGCTGCGGCGGATTCCCTACCAGCTTCCCCACAACGCTCTGACCGATCCATAGATCATCATCATCATCATTGTCATCGTCATCGCCATTATCATCACCATCGTCATCGTTATCATCTTTGTATCAATAAATCATTTAAACGTATCCTGTTGATGGCGTGGTCCTTGCTAGTGAATTGATAATAAAAAACGGAAAACGGATCGTTATCCATTATCCTTTTCTCTATTTCCTATTCAATTCCAAGGATACTGAAAACAAGGATTGGACAAATGGGGGGATTGCACATGTGCAGTAATAAATGAAGAAAGTTGTTTCTGGTTCTTTTGTTGATCAGCTTGAAAATTAACAGTTTTAGATTTATTTTTAATGTTGAAACAGAAAATAAGTCAAATATGAAACCTGGGAGTGCAGTTTAATCTGTAGTCTGTCTTCACTCAGTCATGATAATGTGACGGTCCGTTCAGCTGCAGCGTAAAAAAAAAAAGCAGCGTCCAATTAATAACGGTCCGTGTATCTTTTGGTCATTGGATTTTTCCGTCATGAGTGGGAATCAAAAAACAAAAAACGATTGGTTTATTTGATTTTCCTTTTAAAACAAAAAACAAATATTGAATACACTGCATTTTTTCTTTTTCTGTGTTAATATGATTTAACAAAGATTCAAAATACGCTTTTATGTTCGTTTTCTATTTCATATAAGAAAAATGAAATCCCTAGTCAACAGGAAGGAAAAAACGAACCAAAAACAACCGTTTATTCATATTCGTGCACCGGAAGCTGGCATTTACAACCGAGTGAACTTAGTTCTGGATATTTAACAGGCATTCCTGTGACAATTCTCTCCAGGGGAAGTTTGATTTTAATATTTTATTGGTCGGGTTTACGTGACTCGGAAATGGCTCTGTATGCTGCAGTTCGGGTAACCATGGCAACCATAGCGGCGCTGAAACAACAGATTAAGGATTATTTTTTAAAGATTGATTAAGGACTTGTTCCACAGCGGTTTGACGCACAATGACATTTCCTGCACGTTGCAGCAGATGTGTCTCCTGCAATGCTCAGAAATGAGCGTCAGAAGATTCTGTGCTCGGCATCATCTGAGGAGAAAAAGGCTACGCAGAGCTGGAGAGCGCTTTGATTCAATCTATTTATGAGGTTTTTATTCAGATGTCCACAGTATATTGCAAATATACACACTGCATGCGACGCGAGCGAGAGTCAGCGTCAAAAACAGTTCCATTGCTTTATTTTTATTGCACTGTCTACACTGGTTGCGAGCGACGCAGCGTCGTTTTAGCTGGACTTTTGTCGCACGCCCTGCTTCTATTTTCTTCCCGTCGGTCGCTTTGAAAGCCGGTTGAAAGTTGAAAAAAAAGTTGAAAGCGCTGTAGGAAACAGTCATTTCAATACAAGAACCTCAATAAAGTGTCAGCTGCTGGAGGGAGATCGCCAGGCTGGAAGGTTCTGATAAGATAATAAGATATAATAAGAATCTTATCTTAATCTTATTAGGGCTTAATTTGTCCCGGATCCTGCCGGATTTCTCGTGTCCTCTGCTTTTCCCCCACATCCCAGTAATGATCTGACATGCTGACATGTTTGCTGCTTTAACACCACACGCCGGTCGCTCACGCTGTTCGCTGTTTCATTGCGTCACCGTTCGGTTTTTTCCCCACTTATTCCACCGAATAATAAGCTTGTTTTCTGTTTAGAAAGTACAAACGTAGGAAGATTACAAGTAATCACCATTTTTTTACTTGTCCCTTTACTCTTTCAGGAGTAATTTTAGGAGTTTCTTTCAGG